>NC_086444.1:809227386-809528386 GCF_028390025.1 Pseudophryne corroboree | reverse complement strand
TTGTTTATTATTTGTGGTTCCAATTTACTCAAAGCAGAGGAAATAAAGCATATCACAATACTATATTGTAGGGTAATGGTATTCCCAGGCCTACCCCTGGAGGTGAGCTAGGGTTACATACTGTACAGTAGGCTTAAATATACAGTAAACGAATAGCTGAACAAACAATTATGAATTGAATAAATATGTAGCAGTGGGGTGAGGTGAGGCAGAGCCTTTCCTGTCATACTCCAGTTTTAACTATATAAATTATATGAAAAAATAAAAAGAATATATTATAAACATCTTCTTTGTATTATTCTAATCATTTGCATAAGCAAAACTCTGGAGTAAACAGTCTATGACAGGTGAAGCAGTGCCTCCCCTGCCTACTTTTTCTGCACATCTGTGATCAAAACTCACAAAATTTTCAGCAGTATATACTGCTCTGCCTGCGTATAATGCCCACATGGGCTCACATACTGTGTGTAAATATGGCTCTGGTACTAGCCAGTGCCTCCCCAGCCACTTACCTCTCTCCACATCCCTGATCTCCCTGTATGGTTTTCTGCTTCCTAATTGGTTAAATTGTCTGTCAATCTCCATGTATGCTTTACTGATTCTAAGGAGCAGGTGTTCCAAATTATGCATCTGGCTGTTAAGTGACATTTGCTTGATGTTACAATGATAAAAAGATGGTTTCTGTGGCAACAGGGTATATGTTTCTATCAAAACAGTTTTAGGTGAATTTGTCCTTATAATCATGGTTGAATGGATAATATAATACTTATTCACTACCTGCAATGTGACAGGACAATTTAACTCTTCAAAAGGTAATCCTGGTCATACAACATCTTCCTCACTACAGCCTTGTTCGCAAGTTCATTGGTATTGTGCTCATTTGTTACATTTTAAATATTTCCTTATGTACCTTGGCAGATTGCATCTGTTTGTTTTATCGGCTGTTGTTGGTACAAACCCTGATTTATTTCTTTGTGTGTAATTTCTTGCATATAATGTATCTGATCTCATTATCTATGTTCAGTCCTTGTGGTGTTAATGTCTGTAGTGTCAGTATAAATTAAAGTTCTTCCTTTTTGAGTTTGTGAATAAAGTCTCCCTCTCCAATTGGGATTACATTTTTGTATGGCTAGGCTTTGTAAAACTCTAGGATCAAGGGGCCTATTTCAGATCTGGGGTGCTGTTTTTGCTGTCCTGCGATCAGATAGTCGCCGCCTACAGGTGGAGTGTATTTTCGCTCTGTAATACTATGTGTACGCCGAGCTGCTAAAAATCACTTTGTGCAGTCTCTGCGCAGCCCAGGACTAAGGGTGTGTACACACGGTAAGATTTTTTCTTAAGATTTTGACTATATAGTCAAAATCTTAAGAAAAGTTAGTGCAGATCGCAAGGTAAAAGTCACCTTGCGATCCCGATGCGCGGTCCCGCCAGGTCGGCATCGCAAGAAAAGATAGACTGTGCAGGCAAGTCAATCCTTGCTAGATCGGTGTACTATCTAGTTCTTCTCACATGTCAATGACATTTCACATAAGCCATAATCTCACATACAGATGTGTCCACTATTACCTTTCTGAAAAGAGTGCAATGGCAGTAAATTTGGCATGACATGAATTCCTTTTGTTGTTGGGCCATCATGTTGTGCAATGACAATTCATGACAATTCATAGTTTCACCACTGGGTGTCCAGTGCATCACGTAACGTAGCTTTCCACCAACATTGCTGTTAAATAGACACTGTAATCAGGTCGTTCTGATTTATGGCCAGCTTTAGAGTCTAATTGCTAATTGTGTAGGTGTGAAAATCTCAGTGTGAGAGGCCTTTGAAGTAGACTCCTTGGTGGGTACAGATTTTATCCTGGCTGGGGGATGTTACTATACAGTATGTTGCTCAGAGCACAGAGGTTAATTAAGTTTAAAGTGAAATTAAATAATAAGTTAAGAAAAACCTTAGTGCTATAGAGTAAAAGAACATATAAGATTTTGCAATGATAAAATATTTCCAAATAAAGGGCCTCATTACGAGTTGATCGCACGAAGCTGCTTTTTGCAGCCCGTATCTCCGCCTATGAGGGTTGTTTTTTCCCCATAGCAAGGCTGCAATCGCTTGTGCAGGCCTGCTATGGTAAAAAATGTTGTGCAGTTTCTAAGTAGGCCTGGACTTAAGCTAGCCATACATCAGACCAACTTTTCTCCAACACTCCAAACTTCCAACCATCCAACTTGTCTGTTTAACTAAAACAGTGCCCCACACATCTCACCAACTTTTTACCAGTGCTCCACACATCTAACCAACTTTTCATCAGACCAACCAACCTTCCAACTTCTGTCCAACTTGTGATGTCACCGAAGTAGGCGGACAGTGCCTGCCTACAGTTCTTCAGTTTTGTTTTGTTTTTTCATTTCAAAACATGCAGAAGTGTCTTTTTTTCAGTGAAACTGGGCTTTTCTTTCACCACCATACATTTATTAGATGTACTTATTTTTATACTGAACTATGGATACCAGCATGGTTGGGCTGCCAAGGCAAATAAATATATATATATATATATATATATATATATATATATACCAGATGTAGATATTTGGCACTCCCAATGTAGTAAAATGTACAGCTTGCCTGGTGCCCTCCTGAGCTTCAAAAAGCAAACATATCACAAATGATAGGCGGCACTCTAGGACTTTTCAAAAATCAAGAACATACGTGACCCTGTTCTGCCAGCTTAACGTTTCGGTCATTTTCAATCCGCCACACTTTGCTGGCGGAATCTAATAAAAAAATTTAAAAACATGTTTTTTTTGGTGTTTTTTTTTGGGGGTAATAGCATATCTATTTATATTAGAAGGGATTAGGTACTTGGTTTGTCTTTTTTGGAGGCACAAGTATTATTTATATATTTTTAAAAAGATTATTATTATTTTTTTTTGTTCAAATGGAATGGGAAAAACCCGAAAAAAAATTGCGTGGGGTCCCCCCTCCAAAGCATAACCAGCCTCGGGCTCTTCGAGCCGGTCCTGGTTCTAAAAATCCAGGGGAAAAATGGACAGGGGATCCCCCGTATTTTTAAAACCAGCACCGTGCTCTGCGCCTGGTGCTGGTGCAAAAAATACGGGGGACAAAAAGAGTAGGGGTCCCCCGTATTTTTTACACCAGCATCGGGCTCCACTAGCTGGACAGATAATGCCACAGCCGGGGGTCACTTTTATACAGTGCCCTGCGGCCGTGGCATTAAATATCCAACTAGTCACCCCTGGCCGGGGTACCCTGGGGGAGTGGGGACCCCTTCAATCAAGGGGTCCCCCCCAGCCACCCAAGGGCCAGGGGTGAAGCCCGAGGCTGTCCCCCCCGTCCAAAGGCTGCGGATGGGGGGCTGATAGCCTTGAGAAAATTGAAAGAATATTGTTTTTTCCAGCAGTACTACAAGTCCCAGCAAGCCTCCCCGCAAGCTGGTACTTGGAGAACCACAAGTACCAGCATGCGGGAGAAAATCGGGCCCGCTGGTACCTGTAGTTCTAATGGAAAAAAAATACCCAAATAAAAACAGGAGACACACACCGTGACAGTAAAACTTTATTTCACACATGTCGACACACACATACTTACCAATGTTGACACAAAGCAGTCGGTCCTCTTCTCCAAGTAGAATCCACGGGTACCTGAAAATAAAAGATAATTATACTCACCTGATCCAGGGTCCAGATTATAATCCACGTACTTGGCAAAACAACAAACCGAACACCCGGACCAAACGGACTGAAAGGGGTCCCATGTTTACACATGGGACCCCTTTCCACGAATGCAGAGACACCCCCGTGACAGCTGTCACAGAAGTGTCTCTTCAGCCAATCAGGAAGCGCCACTCCGTGGCACTCACCTGATTAGCTCTGTGCGCGTCTGAAGTGACAGAAGGCTGGCGCGGGGGGGGGGGGGGAATTAGCGGTGCGGGAGCCGGTGCGGGCGGAGGTAGGCTGGCGGACGGGTTGGGGGGGTGAATTAGCGGTGCGGGAGCCGGTGCGGGCGGAGGGAGGCTGGCGGGCGCGGGGGGGGGTGAATTACCGGTGCGGGAGCCGGTGCGGGCTGGAGTTGGCCCTGGTGGTGGTGAGGGGGAAGGGGTGCCGCGATCTTGGGGGGGCAGTGACTGCAGGAGGGGAGCAGAGGTGCTGCGATCGTGGGTGATATGCGGGGGGTGCCGCGATCATGGGTGATATGCGGGGGGTGCCGCGATCGTGGGTGGGGTGCGGGGGTACCGCGATCATGGGTGGGGTGCGGGGGGTGCAGCGATCGCGGTTGGGGTGCGGGGGTGCCGCGATCGCTGGTGGGGTGCGGGGGGTGCCGCAACCGCAGGTGGGGTGCCACTGCTGGGTGTCCTGCGATCGCGGGTGATATGCGGGGGGTGCCGCGATCACGGCTGATATGCGGGGGTACCACGATCGTGGGTGGGGTGCGGGGGGTGCAGCGATTACGGGTGGGGTGCGGGGGGTGCCGCGATCGGCGGGTGGGGTGCGGGGGTGCCGCGATCGCAGGTGGGGTGCGGGGAGTGCCACAACCGCAGGTGGGGTGCCACTGCTGGGTGTCCTGCGATCGCGGGTGATATGCGGGGGGTGCCGCGATCGCGGGTGATATGCGGGGGGTGCCGCGATCGCGGGTGATATGCGGGGGGTGCCGCGATCGCGGATGATATGCGGGGGTACCACGATCGTGGGTGGGGTGCGGGGTACCGCGATCGCAGGTGATATGCGGGGGGTGCCGCGATCGCGGATGATATGCGGGGGTACCACGATCGTGGGTGGGGTGCGGGGGTACCGCGATCGTGGGTGGGGCGCGGGGGGTGCAGCGATCGCGGGTGTGGTGCGGGGGGGGGGGGGTGCAGCGATCGCGGGTGGGGTGCGGGGGGTGCAGCGATCGCGGGTGTGGTGCGGGGGGGGGGGGTGCCGCGATCGCGGGTGATATGCAGGGGGGTGCCGCGATCGTGGCTGATATGCGGGGGTGCCGCGATTGCGGGTAAACTGCGGGGGGTAGCGCGATTGCGGGTAAGCTGCTGGGGTGTGTGTGGCGCGATTGCGGGTAAACTGCGGTGGTGTGCGGGGTTGCCGCAACCGCAGGTGGGGTGCCAGTGATCGGGGGTGGCGTGCGGGGGTGCAGCAATCATGGGTGGGGTGCGGGGGGTGCCGCGATCGTGGGGTATCGCGGGAGGGGTGCCACTGCTGGGTGTCCTGTGACAGCGGCAGCCCGGCAGCAGTGATGTGCTACCGTAGCTGCCCTTGGTCCTCCTCCCGCTCCTCCGCCGCCGCCACTCCACGGGGTCCCGCTGTGACCGGGGCAGCCCGGCAGCAGTGATGAACTGCCGCAGCTGCCCCTGCACCTCCCGGCTCATGCTGCCCAGTAGGTAGTGATGGGGAAGAAGTAGTTGGACACTGCTGGTTAGTGTCCGCCTGCTTATCGTTCAGTTGGGGGGAAAGTTTCCCCTACACCTGAACGATTAGTTGGGAAAATCAAACAAGTTTGATTTTCCCAACTAGTTGGACAGACCGTTTCTGGACGTTTTTCAACGTGTGGGAGCAAACGGCTGATAATCGTTTGCTCCCACACACTGCCAGATTATCGTTCCAACCAGCCAACTAGTTGGCTGGTTGGAACGATATCTTCCTGATGTATGGCCAGCATTAGGCGGACATTACTACTCGATCGCAGCAAGTTGTCGTGCACGCATGGCCATCGCCGGGCAACGACGCTGGGACCGAAAAAAAACGATCGCAGTGCCGATCGCATGAAGATCGACAGGCGGAGGGCGTTCCTGGGCAACTCACCGTTTGTAGCCGTTTTCGGGGAGTGGTAAGAAAAACGCAGGCGTGGTGATAGAAACGCAGGTGTGTCCAGGGCGGGTGTTTGACGTCAGAGCTAGGACCGAACAGGTTGAAAACATTGCAGCAGGTAAGTAAGTCACCGGCACCCCTGCACTGAGCATACTGCCAGCACTGCCGACACCCCTGCACCGAGGACACTTCTGGCACTCGTACACTGCCGACACTCCTGCACTGAGGATACCGCCGGCACAACTGCACTGGGGATACTGCCAGCACTCCGCCGGCATCCGTGATTCTGCTGACCGGAAGTCGGACCCGGTCACATGCTCATTGCCAGGGGTTACATGCTCGTTGCCAGGGGTTACATATGCTTGTTGCTATAGGGGTTACATGCTCAGTGCCAGGGGGTTACATGCTCAGTGCCAGGGGGTTACATGCTCATTCCGGGTAGCGCTGGGTAATGGTCTAGTAATACCTCTAGTATATGTTTCCTAGAAGGCAGCTGCCATTTTTAAAGGGCCATCTTCCATGCTGTCTGCATGGAATCTGCAGCTTCCAGTAGTAGGTAGAGCCTAAGCATCTATTGTGCCGGTGCTGCGCCCCCCCCCAGGACTCAGACATCCAGGCTGATCAGGCCCTGGGTCTCATGTTTCTTCACCCGCTTGTATGGCAGACAGAGCACTGAGTGACTTATTATCGAGCACAGCTACAGCACTGGACTGATTTATGCAGACAGACGCAGCCCCCACTTGTATGGCAGACAGAGCACTCAGTGACTTATTATGGCAGCATAGCCCCAGCACTGGACTGATTTGTGGCAGACAGACACAGCACCCATGTGTATGGCACACAGAGCACCCAGTGACTTATTATGGAGCACAGCCACAGCACTGGACTGATTTATGGCAGACAGATGCAGCACCCACTTGTATGGCAGACAGAGCACCCAGTGACTTATTATGGCAGCATAGCCCAAGCACTGGACTGATTTGTTACAGCACAGGACAACAGCACCGACAGCAGAACCAGCACCCACCCCACGCCACCCTTCCCGCCACCCTCCCACAGACAGACAACAGACTTGTCCGTCCTGTTCCCTCTGCAATGCTGGAGTGATAATTGCAGCAAGAAGTGTGGAATAGCATATAGTCCAGATCTCGCGAGAATCCGACAGCGGGATGATGACGTTTTGACTTGTTCCGGGATCTGAGTCTGGGAGGAAAACCCGAGCCGGACTCTGATCCCGGCTCGGATCGGGAAGTTCGGATGGGCTCGGATCTTGTAGATCTGAGCCCGCTCATCCCTACCAACTATAAGTATGAACAGCATTTGATGATGAAAGAGGGAGAGAACGCAGTTATTTTTTTCTCAATTCAGTGTGTAATCCAGAGATTATTATGGGTTCATGAACAAAGCCTAAATTGTCTCAGTTACTGTATTGCTATAACCTATTGCTTCTCTTTAATCCAATGGATATATTATACTTTTCTTTTCTGCTGCTGAATAATGGGGCCTACACACGGGGTATTAGATTGCTCAGATCGCTCAGCACACAGCGCTGCACCAACAATGTGTGCTGAGCGATCTGTCACTGCACGAGTTCTCAATAGAGAAAACACGGGAGATGACTAGATCTTTCACACATGCTTGAACTAACTAGATGGGCGATAGTGAAGCGCGGGGATGCGCATCACTATTGCTATAGTCCACGCACAGAGCAATTTGTGCTGAATTTCTAAGCGATTCACTCAAATCACTTAGAAAAGCAGCCTAAATCGCTACGTGTGTAGTCAATTTTTCCAGGCACGTCGTATGGGTACAAAGCGGATCGTTGCTGTGCACTGGTTCTAGCGAAGAATCCATTCGCACAGCCGATCGCAAAGAGATTGATAGGAAGAGCGCGATTGTGGGTGTCAACTGACCATTTTCTGGGAGTGTCTGGAAAAACACAGGCGTGTTGAGGCATTTGCAGGGTGGGTGTCTGATGTCAATTCCGGCTTGAATAGGCTGAAGGGATCGCTGCGGCTGAGTTAGGTCAGAGCAACTCAGAAACTGCACAAGCTGTTTTTGTACAGGGCGGATGCACACGCGTTCGCACACTTGCAAAGCTAAAGTACACTCCCCTATAGGTGGCATCTATCTGTTCGCAGCGCTGCAAAAAATAGCTAGCAAGTGAATAGATCTGAATTAGAGAAAAAAAAACAATCGAGAGAGCGCTATACACATCTGTTGTGGATATTTAAAAAATATTTTTATTTCTATCAATATTCCTTTTCACAATTATACTTAGTGCCGGCCGGCATCACATAAAAAATAAAAAAATTGAGGAAGCGGCCGATGCTATTGAGTAGGCTGGGAAACGCGTCTGTCACCATCTCCATACACAGACTGCAGCGGATCATTATCCATCAGCTGGCTGGCTGAATCACATCCCCAAAGCAGGGAAATGGCTGTGTAACCATCTGCCCATTGACTCCGGATAAGGCCAGGAGTGAAAGTACCGGCCGGGAGGACAAGCGGTCACATTGCGGTTAAAGCGAATAAGATGTCCACTCCAACTAAAAGGCTACCGGTAGGAGCATTAGCCAGGAGGATGACCGCAAATACTGTGACTTCAACCGAGGCATCTATATGGTATGCTTTTCAACATTATTCACAAAAGCAGCTCAAACAACCAAAAGGGAGCTGCTTTCAGCTCAAAATCGCAGGAGGAGAGAGCACCGATACACAGAGCTAGATTAAAGGGGGGGGGGGGGGGGAGAACGTACCCCGGGCCCCCCTTTCCAAAGGGCCCCCTGCCACACCACAGATCGGATCTCTCTTCCGATCCAATCTGCGGTGCTGGGCTCCCGGCTCACGTCCTCGCTGCATAGGCGGCCGCACAGGTAGGACAGCTGAGCTGAGCGACAGCTCAGCTGTCCAATAATATATGAATGAAGCAGCCAGTCCCTGCAGCCTGCGTGCCCATCCAATGACTGGCTACTTCATTCATACATTATTGGACAGCTGAGCCGTCGCTCAGCTCAGCTGTCCTGTCTGTGTGGCCACTGCTGCAGTGGGGACGGTAGTGCAGGGCAGGTCAGCAGGTCCGCCGTGTGCTGCTTGGGGAGCTGCCTTCTTTTTATTAGAGGCTCCACAGTATTAAGAGCCACAGGCCCCCCATGGTCTTAATCCGGCTCTGCCGATACACATACAGTACGATACACCCTTGTCATTTGTGTTTATTTAAACTCTTTGACAATACTGTATTCTTGCTGATATGGCATAGATATACTATAGATAGAACTTTACATTTTGATTATAATCTCTAATTTTTCATCGACTGTACTTTAGGAGAGTCAAGAAAATAGTAGATGAGCTGACTGCTGATAATGATGAGCTTACTGCCATAGAACTCCGTCGTATTCTGCAAGCTGAGTGGGGCCTTGACATCTCCTGTAGTAGCATAAAAAGAATGCGGAGGCAACTTGGTTGGACTTATGCCGGTGCTAGGTACTGTACAGTAAATTGAAATTTCAATTACAATTATAATACAATTTCTATACAGTTTGTATACAGTGCGGTAAACTAATTACATCTCTGAAATCAGCATCTGATTTTTCTTTAACATTATCTTAGTATGGATGCTCAATTATCCTATTCCCACTGTAAAATGTATCCCATTTTACATTCCTTTCACAGGATGACTCACATGATTAGAGATGTTAACAAGGAAAAGAGAGTTCAACAGGCTCGTCAATGGATTGCTATTGGAGAAAATTTTGACAATGTCATATTTACAGATGAAACTTCTGTAGCACTTGAGAGGTTTGCAAGGAGGTCCTTCCGCAAACGTGGCCATTTATCATTTAAGCCATCTCCAAAGCACCCATTAAAAGTACATGTGTGGGGTGGTATCTCCCGCAGAGGCCCAGGACCAATTTTAATTTTTGAAAGTACATATAAAGTACAGTAGTAATGTACATTACTATGTTGTTTTTCAATATTTTCTATTTAGAACTACTGTCCAGTGACTACTGTAAGTCTATGGACTACGAGAAAAGGATTTACTGGTAGGTATATAAAATCCTGTTTTTTTTATTGTTCTACGTCAGGTATCATGGATAAAACATTCTTCCAGTCCATGATCATTAATGATACTTTAGTGCCGTATGTAAGAAAGTATTGGTCATCTGGACATCGAATGTTCCAGGACAATGATCCAAAACATAGTGCTTCGGCCAAATTCATAGAGGAAAAAGGCATCATTTGGCAACGCACACCACCAGAGTAAGTACAGTTTTGCCCTGTAGACTGATGCTTCCTGTAAAGCATGAAATGCCAAATATTCCATATTTAAATTCTCTCCCTTTATTGACTTTTCACAGATCACCGGACATGAATCCTATCGAGCTAGTGTGGTCTCAAATGAAAAGTTATATTCGTTCTCAATGTAAGCCAAGGACAAAAGAGCAACTGATTGATGGCATCAATACATTTTGGAAAAACGTACTTACATTGGAGACCTGTAATAATTATGTAGACCATTTATTTTCTGTGCTGCCAGTGATTATAGAAAGAAATGGACAAGCCAGCTGCATGTAATTGGAATGGATCATATTGTCGACAAAAAGAAGGTCAACAGTCATTAGGTCGACCAATATTGGTCGACAGGCCATATGTCGACACATCAAAAAAGACAGTACGCAAACGAATAATGCATATAATTTGCATAAAGGGCCCTTTACCTATCGTACTCATCCTTTCTGCAAATGCTTGAAATATCAAAATTAGACTACCTGCTTAAATTAATTAATTTGTTATATTTTATCTGTAACATGTACTTCACCCTAGTATTACATTTGTTATGCAATCTTGAAAATTGTTTAAAAAAAAAAAGTAGTCACCTCTGCAACACTGTATTCTGTAATTGTGTATGGATTGTACAAAGCATCCAAGTGATTGCATTCAGTTTTGTCTAACTTACAGTATATTTATACTATTTAGTTGGAATTATTTTATCATTGCAAAGTCTTATAATATGTTCCGTTACCTTGTAGCACTATTAGGTTTTAATTAACTTATTCTTTAATGTCACTTTAGACTTCATTCACCTCTGTGCTCTGAGTAACAAATAACCCCAATTTTTGCATTAATAAACTGAGGCTCTGAATTGCTAAAAGTTCACTGTTTATTTCAAATTCCAGGACAGCAGCCCTTCCCCCACCCAGAATACACGTTACTGTGCTGTAACTCTATTCCCCAAGGAATCTACTTCAAAGGCCTCTCACACTGAGATTTTCACACCTACACAATTAAGAACTGGACTCTAAAGCTGGCAATACTGTACATCAGAATGACCTGAATACGATCACACACACATAGCGATTTGGGCTGCTTTTCTAATTGCCTCACAATTCCTTTCACATGTGGTATCCCATGTATTTCAGACAAATGGAATCCATATATAGGGAAGAACAAAATTCCAAATTTCCCTCACAATTCCTTTCACATGTGGTATCCCATGTATTTCAGACAAATGGAATCCATATATAGGGAAGAACAAAATTCCAAATATAGTGTAGTATGTTAAAAGACAATAACAAAATTTTTAATACAATCAAATGCAAAATCTCCAAAAAAACATTGTAACAATTGATATGGCGATCAAATGATGATGAATGGCAAATTACCAGAATATGGTGCAAAATAAGCCTTAAATGATGCCTATAGCAATGTGGTTTGCTGCTGAATTATCCACAAATAACTTGAAAACAGAAAAGTGAAGATGGAGGTTTACCAGAATTCAACAGGGTATGTGCCTTAAAGATGTCAATTTATGGAGGCAATGGCTCCGGAACCTGTCTCCAAAGATCACGCTACTCCGTCAGTCTGGTGAATCTCCCTTCAGCAGTAGTTCTCCTGTCAAACAGAGCCAACGCGTTTCGGGAAATCTCCCTTCCTCAGGACTGAAACGCCTCCATAAATTGACATCTTTAAGGCACATACCCTGTTGAATTCTGGTAAACCTCCATCTTCACTTTTCTGTTTTCAAGTTATTTGTGGATAATTCAGCAGCAAACCACATTGCTATAGGCATCATTTAAGGCTTATTTTGCACCATATTCTGGTAATTTGCCATTCATCATCATTTGATCGCCATATCAATTGTTACAATGGTTTTTTGGAGATTTTGCATTTGATTGTATTAAAAATTTTGTTATTGTCTTTTAACATACTACACTATATTTGGAATTTTGTTCTTCCATATATATGGATTCCATTTGTCTGAAATACATGGGATACCACATGTGATAGGAATTGTGAGGGAAATTTGGAATTTTGTTCTTCCCTATATATGGATTCCATTTGTCTGAAATACATGGGATACCACATGTGAAAGGAATTGTGAGGGAAGTATCATTCTAATTATATTCGAATTATATTCTAATTATATTCTGATTAGCGCACTACATTTGGTCTAACCTTTATTTTGTCACGTTAATTACTTTGGTATTGGGGATACCGCTTGACCTATCTGTGTGCAGCTTATCTCTCTTTTTGGCGCTGAGGTACTTTTCTGTTACATATAGCATTTGCTTTTCTAATTGATTTGCTGAGTCACTTAGAAATACAGCACAAATCTCTATGTGTGTATGGACTATAGCGATAGTGATGTGCGTCCCTGCATGCTTGAAAGATCTAGTCATCACCCATGTTTCTCTAACGTCCTAGTGGATGCTGGGGACTCCGTCAGGACCATGGGGAATAGCGGCTCCGCAGGAGACAGGGCACAAAAGCAAGCTTTTAGGATCACATGGTGTGTACTGGCTCCTCCCCCTATGACCCTCCTCCAAGCCTCAGTTAGGTTTTTGTGCCCGTCCGAGAAGGGTGCAATCTAGGTGGCTCTCTTAAAGAGTTGCTTAGAAAAAGTTTTTAGGTTCTTTATTTTCAGTGAGTCCTGCTGGCAACAGGCTCACTTCATCGAGGGACTTAGGGGAGAGAATTTCAACTCACCTGCGTGCAGGATGGATTGGATTCTTAGGCTACTGGACACCATTAGCTTCAGAGGGAGTCGGAACACAGGTCTCGCCCTGGGGTTCGTCCCGGAGCCGCGCCGCCGACCCCCTTGCAGATGCTGAAGATTGAAGAGGTCCGGAACCAGGCGGCAGAAGACTTTCAGTCTTCCTCAGGTAGCGCACAGCACTGCAGCTGTGCGCCATTGTCTGTCAGCACACTTCACACAGCGATCACGGAGGGTGCAGGGCGCGGGGGGGGGCGCCCTGGCAGCAATGTAGAATACCTGTATGGCGAAAAATACATCACATATAGCCCTTGAGGCTATATGGATGTATTTAACCCCTGCCAGACTTCACAATCTCCGGAGAAGAAGCCCGCCGAAAAGGGGGCGGGGCCTATTCTCCTCAGCACACAGCGCCATTTTCCCTCACAGAAAGGCTGAGGGGAAGGCTCCCAGGCTCTCCCCTGCACTGCACTACAGAAACAGGGTTAAAACAGAGAGGGTGGGCACTGATTTGGCGATATACATATATATTAAATGCTATATGGGAGGAACACTTATATAAGGGTTGTCCCTGTATAATTATAGCATTTTGGTGTGTGCTGGCAAACTCTCCCTCTGTCTCCCCAAAGGGCTAGTGGGTCCTGTCCTCTATCAGAGCATTCCCTATGTGTGTGCTCTATGTCGGTACGTGTGTGTCGACATGTATGAGGAAAATGTTGGTGAGGAGGCGGAGCAAATTGCCTGTAATGGTGATGTCACTCTCTAGGGAGTCGACACCGGAATGGATGGCTTACTTATGGAATTACGTGATAATGTCAACACGCTGCAAGTGGGTTGACGACATGAGACGGCCGGCGAACAAATTAGTACCGGTCCAGGCGTCTCAGACACCGTCAGGGGCTTGTAAAAACGCCCATTTACCTCAGTCGGTCGACATAGACCCAGACACGGACACTGATTTCAGTGTCGACGGTGAAGAAACAAACGTATTTTCCTTTAGGGCCACACGTTAAGGGCAATGAAGGAGGTGTTACATATTTCTGATACTCCAAGTACCACAAAGAAGGGTATTATGTGTGAGGTGAAAAAACTACCTGTAGTTTTTCCTGAATCAGATAAATTAAATGAAGTGTGTGATGATGCGTGGGTTTCCCCCGATAGAAAATTATTGGCGGTATACCCTTTCCCGCCAGAAGTTAAGGCGCGTTGGGAAACACCCCTCAGGGTGGATAAGGCGCTCACATGCTTATCAGAACAAGTGGCGGTACCATCTACAGATAGGGCCGTACCTAAGGAGCCAGCTGATAAGAGGCTGAAAAATATCCTAAAAAGTATACACACACATGCTGGTGTTACACTGTGACCAGCGATCGCCTCAGCCTGGATGTGCAGAGCTGAGGTGGCTTGGTCGGATTCCCTGACTAAAAATATTGATACCCTTGACAGGGACAGTATTTTATTGACTATAGAGCATTTAAAGGATGCATTTCTATATATGCGAGATGCGCAGAGGGATATTTGCACTCTGGCATCAAGAGTAAATGCGATGTCCATATCTGCAAGAAGATGTTTATGGACACGACAGTGGTCAGGGGATGCAGATTCCAAACGGCACAAAGATGTATTGCCGTATAAAAGGGGAGGAGTTATTTGGGGTCGGTCCATGGGACCTGGTGGCCACGGCAACTGCTGGAAGATCCACCGTTTTTTACCCTAAGTCACATCTCTGCAGAAAAAGACACCGTCTTTTCAGCCTCAGTCTTTTCGTCCCTATAAGATATCTGCCCAGGGATAGAGGAAAGGGAAGAAGACTGCAGCAGGCAGCCCATTCCCAGTAACAGAAGCCCTCCACCGCTTCTACTAAGTTCTCAGCATGACGCTGGGACCGTACAGGACCCCTGGATCCTACAAGTAGTATCAAAGGGGCACAGATTGGAATGTCGAGGCGTTTCCCCCCTCGCAGGTTCCTGTAGTCTGCTGTACCAATGTCTCCCTCCGACAGGGAGGCAGTATTGAAAACAATTCACAAGCTGTATTCCCAGCAGGTGATAATAAAATTACCCCTCCTACAACAAGGAAAGGGGTATTGTTCCACACTATAGGGTGGTACTGAAGCCAGAAGGCTAGGTGAGACCGATTCTAAATCTGAAAAATTTGAACACTTACAAGGGTTCAAATCCAGATGGAGTCACTCAGAGCAGTGATAGCGAACTGGGAACAAGGGGACTATATGGTGTCCCGGGACATCAGGGATGCTTACCTCCATGTTCCAAAAATTTGCTTTTCTCACCAAGGGTACCTCAGGTTCGTGGTACAGAACTGTCACTATCAGTTTCAGACGATGCCGTTGGAGTGTCCAAGGCACCCCGGGTCTTTACCAAGGTAATGACCGAAATGAGGATTCGTCTTCAAAGAAAATGGACGACCTCCTGATAAGAACAAGGTCCAGAGAACAGTTGGAGGTCGGAGTAGCACTATCTCAAGTAGTTCTACGACAGCACGGGTGGATTCTAAATATTCCAAAACCGCAGTTGTTCCGACGACGCGTCTGCTGGTCCTAGGGATGATTCTGGACACAGTCCAGGAAAAGGGTGTTTCTCCCAGAGGAGAAAGCCAGGGAGTTATCCGAGCTAATCGGGATCCTCCTAAAACCAGGAAAAGTGTCAGTGCATCATTGCACAAGAGTCCTGGTAAAAATGGTGGCTTATTACGAAGCGCTTCCATTCGCCAGATTTCACTCAAGAACTCTTCAGTGGGATCTGCTGGACAAATGGTCCGGATCGCATCTTCAGATGCATCAGCGGATAACCCTATATCCAAGGACAAGGGTGTCTCTCCTGTGGTGATTACAGAGTGCTCATCTTCTAGAGGGCCGCAGATTCGGCATTCAGGATTGGATGCTGGTAACCACGGAGGCCAGCCTGAGAGGCTGGGGAGCAGTCACACAGGGAAAAAATTTCCAGGGAGTGTGATCAAGTCTGGAGAATTCTCTCCACATAAATATACTGGAGCTAAGAGCAAATTTGTAATGCTATAAGCTTAGCAAGGCCTCTGCTTCAAGGTCAGCCGGTATTGATCCAGTGGGATAACATCACGGCAGTCGCCCACGTAAACAGATAGGGCGGCACAAGAAGCAGGAGGGCAGTGGTCAAAACTGCAAGGATTTTTCGCTAGACGGAAAATCATGTGATAGCACTGTCAGCAGTGTTCATTCCGGGAGTGGACGACTGGGAAGCAGACTTCCTCAGCAGGCACGACCTCAACCCGGGAGAGTGGGAACTTCATCGGGAAGTTTTCCGCATGATTGTGAACCGTTGGAAAAGACCAAAGGTGGAAAGGATGGCGTCCCGCCCGAACAAAAAACGGGACAGGTATTGCGCCAGGTCACGAGACCTTCAGGCGATAGCTGTGGACGTCCTGGTAACACCGTGGGTGTAACAGTCGGTGTATGTGTTCCCTCTTCTGCTTCTCATAACCAAGGTATTGAGAATTATAAGACGTAGAGGAGTAAGAACTATACTCGTGGCTCCGGATTGGCCAAGAGGGACTTGGTACCCGGAACTTCAAGAGATGCTCACAGAGGACTAATGGCCTCGGGAGCTAAGATGGGATTTGCTTTCAGCAAGAACCATGTCTGTTCCAAGAGGAACCGTGGCATCTGCCTCTAAGAAAGGACCTGCTCCAGCAGGGACCTTGTCTGTTCCAAGACTTACCGCGACTGCGTTTGACGGCATGGCGGTTGAACGCCGGATCCTAAGGGAAAAGGCATTCCGGAAGAGGTCATACCTACCCTGGTCAAAGCCAGGAAGGAGGTGACCGCACAACGTTATCACCACATGTGGTGAAAATATGTTGCGTGGGTGAGGCCAGGAAGGCCCCACGAAAAAATTTCAACTAGGTCGATTTCTGCACTACCTGAAAACAGGAGTGTCTATGAGCCTCAAATTGGGGTCCATTAAGGTTCAAGTTTCGGCCCTGTAGATTTTCTTCCAGAAAAAATTGGCTTCAATTCCTGAAGTCCAGACGTTTGTCAAGGGAGTATTGCATATACAGCCCCTTGTGTGCCTCCAGTGGCACCGTGGGATCTCAACGTAGTGTTGGGATTCCTCAAATCATATTGGTTTGAACCGATCAAATCTGTGGATTTGAAATATCTCACATGGAAAGGGACCATGTTGTGGCCCTGGCCTCGGCCAGGCGATTGTCAGAATTGGGGGCTTTGTCTTAAAAAAAGCTCATATTTGTTTTTCCATTCGGACAGGGCAGAACTGCGGACTCGTCCCCAGTTTCTTCCTAAGGTGGTGTCAGCGTTTCGCCTGAAACAACATATTGTGGTGCCTGCGGCTACTAGGGACTTGGAGGACTCCAAGTTGCTAGACGTTGTCGGGGCCATAAAAATATATATATATATATATATATATATATATTTCCAGGACGGCTGGAGTCAGAAAGTCTGACTTGCTGTTTATATTGTATGCACCCCAAAAGATGGGTGCTCCTGCTTCTAAGCAGACTATTGCTCGTTGGATTTGTAGTACAATTCAGCTTGCACAGTCTGTGGCAGGCCTGCCACAGCCAAAATCTGTCAATGCCCATTCCACAAGGAAGGTGGGCTCATCTTGGGCGGATGCCCGAGGGGGTCTCGGCTTTAAAATTTTGCCGAGCAGCTACGTGGTCAGGGGGGAACACGTTTGTAAAATTCTACAAATTTGATACCCTGGCTGAGGAGGACCTGGAGTTCTCTCATTCGGTGCTGCAGAGTCATCCGCACTCTCCCGCCCGTTTGGGAGCTTTGGTATAATCCCCATGGTCCTGACGGAGTCCCCAGCATCCACTAGGACGTTAGAGAAAATAAGATTTTACTTACCGATAAATCTATTTCTCGTAGTCCGTAGTGGATGCTGGGCGCCCATCCCAAGTGCGGATTGTCTGCATTACTTGTACATAGTTATTGTTACAAAAATCGGGTTATTATTGTTGTGAGCCATCTTTTTTAGAGGCTACTTCATTGTTATCATACTGTTAACTGGGTTCAGATCACAAGTTGTACGGTGTGATTGGTGTGGCTGGTTTGGGTCTTACCCGGGATTCAAGATCCTTCCTTATTGTGTACGCTCGTCCGGGCACAGTACCTAACTGAGGCTTGGAGGAGGGTCATAGGGGGAGGAGCCAGTACACACCATGTGATCCTAAAAGCTTGCTTTTGTGCCCTGTCTCCTGCGGAGCCGCTATTCCCCATGGTCCTGACGGAGTCCCCAGCATCCACTACGGACTACGAGAAATAGATTTATCGGTAAGTAAAATCTTATTTTTCTCTATTGCAAACACGGGCAGTGACAGATCGCTCAGCACACATCGCTGGTGCAGCTCTGTGTGCTGAGTGATCTTGCTGAGCCCGTGTGATCACCGATATCGCTGGGCAGAAAACAGTCAACATACAGTGGCGTAACTACTGCCCCCGCAGCCCTCGCGGTGGCTTGGGGGCGAGGGGATGCGGGGGCGCCACTGATTTAGTGCAGACTGACATGCGGACGAGCGTCCGCATGTCAGTCTGCGGTCTCGTTTCCTCCCTGCTGTTAGGAGGGACACAGAGGGCACAGTGCGCGCCTCTCCTGTGTCCCTCCTGGGTCCCCGGCGGCCGCGGGTCTCATAAAGGAAGTGCCGTTCGTGAGCACTTACTTTATTACAATGACCCGCGGCCGCCGGAGACACAGGAGGGACACAGGAGAGGCGCGCACTGTGCCCTCCGTGTCCCTCCTAACAGCAGGGGAGCGGTGGCGGCTGCGGCGGCGGAGGAGGAAGGGGGGGGGAACGAAGCACTGAGGGGGCATATCTGGCACTGATGGGGCATATCTGGCAATGGGGGAATATCTGGCACTGGGGACATTTATGGCACTGGGGGGAATATCTGGCACTGGGGACATTTATGGCACTGGGGGGAATATCTGGCACTGGGGGCATATTTGGCAGGGAGGGGGGGGGAGAATATCTGGCACTGGGGACATTTATGGCACTGGGGGGAATATCTGGCACTGGGGCATATGTGGCACGGGGGGGGATATCTGGCACTGGGGCAAATGTGGCACTGGGGGGGGCAATATGTGGCACTGGGGGGGAATATCTGGCACGGGGCATATGTGGCACTGGGGGGGAATATCTGGCACTGGGGCATATGTGGCACGGGGGGGGGATATCTGGCACTGGGGCATATGTGGCACTGGGGGGGGCAATATGTGGCACTGGGGGGGGGGAATATCTGGCACGGGGCATATGTGGCACTGGGGGGGAATATCTGGCACTGGGGCATATTTTGGCACTCGGGGCATATGTGGCACTGTGGGGGAATATCTGGCACTGGGGATAATGTGGCACTGGGGAGGTATATGTGTACCTGGCACATGGGGGGGGCTATATTTGGCACTGGGGGCATGTGAGTACCTGGCACCGTGGGGGAATATCTGGCACTGGAGACATATGTGGCACTGGGTGCACAGCCCTAGCAACAAGGACTACCTCCTAGCAACGAGCATGACACCCAGTGCATGAAACCCCTGGCAACAAGCATGACACCCAGTGCATGAAACCCCTGGCAACGAGCATGACACCCAGTGCATGAAACCCCTGGCAACGAGCATGACACCCTGAGCATGAAAACCCCTGGCACCGTGCATGGAACCAAGAGCATGAAACCCCTGGCAATGAGCATGACACCCAGTGCATGAAACCACTGACAACGAGCAGGTAATTGAAAAGTAATTAGAAGCCTTACTGTAGGACTTAATGTGTAATGGGTATTACGGTGTGTGGCATAATGTATCACGGACATTGCGGTGTGTGTCATAATGTGTCACAGGCATTACGGTGTATGGTATACTATATCGCGGGCATTGTGATATGTGGTATAATGTCTCAGGGTCATTGCAGTGTGTGGCATAATGTATCACGGACATTGCGGTGTGTGTCATAATGTGTCAGGCATTACGGTGTGTGGTATACTATATCACGGGCATTGTGGTATGTGGTATAATGTCTCAGGGTCATTGCAGTGTGGCATAATATATAACGGACATTGCGGTGTGTGGCATAGGGTATAACGGGCATTGCGATGTGTCACAGGCATTACGGTGTATGGTATACTATATCACGGGCATTGTGGTATAATGTCTCAAGGTCATTGCAGTGTGTGGCATAATGTGTCACAGGCATTGTATGTGCTATAATGTATCGGGCATTGCAGTGTGTGGTATAATGTATCACGGACATTGCAGTGTGTGTCATAATGTGTCACAGACATTGTATGTGCTATAATGTATCAGGGGCAGTGCAGTGTGTAGCATAATGTATAACGGGCATTGCGATTCCTGTCATAATGTGTCACAGGCATTACGGTGTGTGGCATAATGTGTCGGGGGCATTATGGTGTGTACATACTGTGTCATGTGCATTATTGTGTGTGGCATACTGTCTAAGGGCCATTGCAGTATGTGGCATAATGTATACTGGGCATTACTATAAGGAGGAAAAATTACAAATAATGTAAGGGGCATGAATCAGGATTATTTTTCTTTCCTGTGGTGGCCAACGTCTGGGCGTGCAGGTTGCAAAACTGGGGTATAAGGTAGTCTTTTCCTGCAATGCCACGCCCATTCCAACGAAACCACGCCCATCCCAACGAATCCACGCCCCCTTTTTTGCTGGCGCGCGCATATTAACCCCTTTATTCCTCCCAATTATGGGGGATGGGGGGGGGGGGGCGCCGAAGAATTTTTTGGCTTGGGGGAGATAAATTTCTAGTTACGCCACTGTCAACATAGGTAAGTATGTGTGTGTCGACATGTGTGAAATAAAGTTTTACTGTCACGGTGTGTGTCTCCTGTTTTTATTTGGGTATTTTTTTTCCATTAGAACTACAGGTACCAGCGGGCACGTTTTTCTCCCGCATGCTGGTACTTGTGGTTCTCCAAGTACCAGCTTGCGGGGGAGGCTTGCTGGGACTTGTAGTACTACTGGAAAAAAACAATATTCTTTCAATTTTCTCAAGGCTATCAGCCCCCCATCCGCAGCCTTTGGATGGGGGGACAGCCTCGGGCTTCACCCCTGGCCCTTGGGTGGCTGGGGGGTGGACCCCTTGATTGAAGGGGTCCCCACTCCCCCAGGGTACCCTGGCCAGGGGTGACTAGTTGGATATTTAATGCCATGGCCGCAGGGCACTGTATAAAAGTGACCCCTGGCTGTGGCATTATCTGTCCAGCTAGTGGAGCCCGATGCTGGTGTAAAAAATACGGGGGACCCCTACTCTTTTTGTCCCCTGTATTTTTTGCACCAGCACCAGGCACAGAGCCCGGTGCTGGTTTTAAAAATACAGGGGATGCCCTGTCCATTTTCCCCCCGGATTTTTAGAACCAGGACTGGCTCGAAGAGCCCGAGGCTGGTTATGCTTTGGAGGGGGGACCCCACGCAATTTTTGGGGGGGTTTTTCCCATCCCATTAAAAAAAAAAAAATATATATATAATAATAATCTTTTTAAAAATATATAAATAATACTTGTGCCTCCAAAATAGGCAGTGGGGTGCTGGCAGTGCGGGAGTGCCAGAAGTGTCCACTGTACCATCAACCAAGTGCAAGGAGGACATATCCCGCACTACTGACACTCCTGCACTGGGGATACTGCCAGCCCTCCTGCACTGATTACACCACCTGCACCTCTGCACCGAGGACACTACTGGCACTCCCACATGTATTGGAGATATATTAATACTTCACAATTAGCTGCCACTGCTGATATTCCCGTGTGCCTGATGGATAAATTGCCCTGCACATACAGATGTCCATGTAGCTGCCCATGGTGCTGTTGGTGGCTAGAGGTGGGAGGAGAAGCCACCGGCATCCTTGACTCTGCTGACCGGAAGTCTGACCCGGTCACATGCTCGTGGCCAGGGGTTACATGCTCGTTGCCAGGGGTTACATATGCTTTTTGCCATAGGGGTTATATGCTTAGAGCCAGGGGGTTACATGCTCATTCTGGGTAGCGCTGGGTAATGGTCTAGTAACCCCTGGCATCTGTCTCCTATAAGGGCCATCTTCCAATGCGATCTGCATGGAATCTGCAGCTTCCAGTAGTAGGTAGAGCCTAAGCATCTATTGTGCCAGTGCTGCGCCCCCCAGGACTCAGCTATCCAGGCTGCAGCCTTATGGCTGATCAGGCCCTGGGTCTCATGTTTCTTCACCCACTTGTATGGCAGACAGAGCACCCAGTGATTTATTATGGAGCACAGCCCAAGCACAGGACTGATTTGTGGCAGACAGGTGCAGCACCCACCTGTATGGCACACAGAGCACCCGGTTCCTTATTATGGCAACACAGCCTCAGCGCTGGACCGATTTGTGGCAGACAGACGCAGCACCCACTTGTATGGCAGACACTGTCGATCTTCAGACCGGATCCCAATGAAATATATGTGGTATTGAAATACCAAAAATTCTCTCTACTCACACCTTAACCACCAAACAATTGCAAAAAATGACAAGTATTAATAGTGCCTTTTAGTTAGTATCATAATTTCTATATTGAATCTCTGTGTGGAGTTTGTATGAACTCTTCATCAGCACATTATCAATCACAAGGAAAAAGATTTTTTTAAACATATAGGCAACATTGAGCCAGGTACATGTTGGAAGTTAGTATGAGAGATGTATTTGAAAAATATTAATACTTCACAATTAGCTGCTGCAGCTGATATTCCCGTGTGCATGATGGATAAATTGCCCTGCACATATGGCTCATGGGGGTCATTCTGACCCGATCGCTGCTGCTGACCAGCCGCTGCGGGCCGTGTAGTAATGTGTAGCTCCCGGCCAGCACGCTAAAGCTGCGCTGGCCGGGAGCTACTCCTGAAGTACAAAAGCATCGCCGCTGTGCAATACTTTTGCACTTCTGCAGGGGGGGGCGTAACTGACCTGCGGGGCAGACTGGCCCTGTGCTGGACATCCCCCGCATGTCTCTGTTCCTGATCGTAGCCCTGCAAAATTTTGCAGGGCTACGATCAACTCGGAATGACACCCCATAGCTGCAATTTTGTTAGCAGATGGGCAAAACCATGGGGGTCATGCAGGCCTGATCGCACGCTAGGTTGTTTTGCTGAGCTGCGATCAGGACATAACTGCGCATGTGTGTGCCCCGCAATACGCAGGCGCGTCGCACAGGTACAAAGTGGATCGTTGCTGAGCAATGGATTTAATGAATAATCCATTCGCACAGACAATCGCAAGGAGATTGACTGGAAGAAAACATTTGTGGATGTCAACTGACCATTTTCTGGGAGTGTTTGGAAAAATGCAGGTGTGTCAATGCGTTTGCAGGGTGGGTGTCTGATGTAAATTCGGGGCAAACACTTTAGCCTGTTCGTGTCCGGAATTGACGTCAGACACCTGCCCTGCAAACGCTTGGACACGCCTGCGTTTTTCCAAACACTCCCAGAAAGCGTTCAGTTGCCACCCACAAATGCCCTCTTCCTGTCAATCTCCTTGCGATCTGCTGTGCGAATCGATTCTTCGTTAAATCCATTGCTCAGCAATGATCCGCTTTGTACCCGTACGACGCACATGCGCATTGAGGTGCATACGCATGTGCAGTTTCGACCTGATCGCACCGCTGCAAAACAACCTAGCGTGCGATCATTTCAGAATGACCCCCATGGTTTTGCCCATTTGCAAATAAAATGCTGCTAGAATCAGGTCTGAACTACTCCCTCTAGAATCTCTTTATCAGACTTTCTGCTTGCTCAGTTTCTGAAAATGCCACCTGCTGTCTGAAAAGTGGTACTGCACTATATTTCAGAGGAGACACACATGGCTTGCCGTGTATATCTTAAGAGGAAATCTTATCTCGTGCCATGAACGGCAGGCCATGATACTTTTTTCAGAAAGGTAATAGTGGACACATCTGTAAGCCAAAATCGTAAGCACACATAGTACAGATCTCAAGAAAAGTTAGTCAAGATCTGTCCTATCTGGGCTCCGGGGAGTTCAAGGGAAATCGCAAGTAAAAATAGGACATAGCAAGGATCTCACCGTGTGTACACACCCTTACTCTTCCAGTGCGATTGAATCCTGCTGACCGGGGCCGGAGCTGACGTCAGACAGCCTCCCTGAAAACACTTCAGCCCGCCTGATTGCTCCTGTGCGAAAACGCACAGCAGCGATCAGATCAGAATGATCCCCAATGCTGTGATATTCATGTAGTTTTGCATGATGCAAAGTAATAATTATAGTGGGCAGGTACAGGACCAGGACAGGCAAGCATGTTTATGTCTATATTTCAAAGTGACCAAAACTGTGCTGAGAGAGCCTATTGGTTTACCACCTTGCTCCTATCTATCTCTGTAAAACACTATAAACAGTGGTACTGATCTAACGCAAGCTAAAATGCTGCTAGCAATAAAACTCAAAGTGATCTATTATTGCAGGGATACAAGGCAGTCATGGTTGAGCTAACCCTAATCTAATATGTTCTCCTACCTCCCAGCCAAAGCGATGACACAGGTTTCCATACCAAACACCTGTGTGGATATTCCTTTACAGCAGTGGGTTACATAAGGGGATGTGGTTAGCCAGAATCCCGCCACCACTTGGAATCCCAGTGCACCAACCGCCAATATCCCGAAGGTAAGTATGGATCCTAACTGTTAGGGGGGGGGGGGCAGTTTAGGGTTTGGTATCAAAGGGGGAGGGGATTAGCCACAGCTGCCACCCCCTGAGTCTTAGCCCTGGCCACCACCCCTGGAGTCTTAGCCCTAGCTGCCACCTCTGAATCTTAGCTCAAGACACCAACCCAGGTGGGTTAGGGTTAGGGTAGGGGGCAGGGGAGGGGTAAAATAATTACCTTGTCCCCTGTCGGCATTCTTATTGCTGGGATCACATACCCACCCTTAAATAAGGTCTTATTTATGGTAAATCTTTAATTTTAACCAATAAACACACAAAAAGATAACCAGGGTAGTGGTCAATAAAATAATAGTACAATATACTGAATACAACTGAATAATTAACACAGTTCCAAACCGGGTCAGACCTTTCTCACATCACGGTGCCGACCTGGGTTATTCTTGGGACAGCGCCGTTCACACTGCACTTGTGTGCAGTGAAACTCTTCTGCTGTCGCTTGGAGAAATCCGGAACTCCATGCTGCAAATGGGACCGACCCGTGTTACACGTTTACACTGCCCATTAACCCAGGTCCACCCCCGCACCAACTGAGTTGGAACCTGAGTCTATTGAGTGGCAACCTGGTCTATTGTGGCAGTGTAAAAGGGGTAAAAATCAGCTGTGGGAATAGTGAATGGCAAAACTGAAAATTAACCATGAAAGCAGTGCAAAGGTTGTTAGGAAAGTAGTAGTAACAGACATGAAGAACAGTTGTTTGTTTACACTCCCCACTGTATCCTAGAAGTGGATTACAAGATAACTAATACTAATTTTAATAGCAAGATTTCATTATTGGATCACTAACATTAATTTGAGTGGAGCACTATGGGGTTTTTTTTCATCAGAAAGAGCTCTACAGTGTATGCATTGATTTATCAATGTGCTGAATAGCACTAAGGTGTTACTAAAGGTATTATGAAACTGGATGTTTCCCATCTATTTTTACGTGTCTGTTTGGCCTAATCAGCTTGCAGTGATTTTAAATTTAATATATATCTCCAGTGGCTTCAGTATTCATTCTTCAAACCACTGAATAGTAAATACTATAGTTTAGAATTGAAAACAACTAGTGATGTGCTAGGATTTGTGGCAGTTACAAAAGTGCCCCAAAAAACCCCAACACTACTTTGTAAATTCTCCTGCTAGAGATTTCTCAGTCTAATATTTACAGACTACTGCAGGTAGATTTACTAAAGCTTCTAAAACAGAGAAGTGGAGGTGTTCCCCATAGCAACCAATCAGATTCTTTCTATTACTTTTTAGGATGCAGTAGAAAAATTATACTGTAGGTAGAATCTTTTTGGTTTCTATGGACACCACCACTTTTCATTTTTAGATATTTTAGTAAATCTATCCCCTGATAACATTAAAGCAAGGCACACTTGCCAGGGGCGTTCGGGCCCCCTCTTCTCAACGGCGCACTAGACTCCGGCATTGTGCCAGAGTCTAATGCCCAGGCCACCAGAAACATGGCGCCTGCCATGTTCCGGAGACTAATTTCAGTACTGCACATGCACAGCGGCTATTTTGGCTGTGACTGTTTGCCATGTGTGCAGCGCAAGACAGGGGACTCTGGAAAGGTAAGTATTAAGACATGGGTGCAGAGTGTGCAGTGTGACCCCCCCCTGACCCAGGGGCACCAATGATACTTGCCTACTTTTGAAAAACATTTTGGGGAGATTGGAATGCAACACCTATGAGCGTGGTGTTAATGTGGGACTGTACTGCTCTGCCTGAGATGCGTGTCAGAAAATTGTCTTACTGTACATGCAAATGTAATTGAGCCTCAAAGCTGTTACAAAGATATATATATATATATATATATAGAATAGCAGAGACCTAGGCGCTTTAGTACAAATGTGTAATGATGGGGTAATATTAAATAACACTCCTTAACCCCTTTAAGGGTAGCAGCTCATAATACAAAATATTGTGTATGGTGTACACATAGACAAAAATTGGTGGTGGAGAAAATAAGCGCTTCTGAGTGTAACAATGAATTAAAAAGGAAATAGCCAGGTGGGTGAAATTATAACCAAGAACACTTATCTGGTTGTAACAGAACTTCCAGCGAGTGTTCCTCAGTTTTGGATTAACATGTAGAGAGAAAAACACAACAGAACATAGTGTGTACCGTTCTCACAATCAAATAAGATAATTTGCATATGAAGGGCAGTAAATTAGGGAACATGCTTATTCCCAATTAGACATAATTAGTAGCCCGGACATTTAAAAATAGTAACAATTTAATTTACAAAGACATACAATGGCTAGACAACACACGTACAAGATCAAATGTTTAAAAAAGCTTATCTGTCCATCTAAAGGGGGACACCGCAATAGACAGTCCCAATGGATATAAAATAGCCGAAAAACATGCGTACAGGAAATTAAAAGTTCAAACGCTTATCTGTCCATTAGAGGAGTTCAGCAGCAAAACAGTCCCAATGCATTTCGTCCGTCAAAGTCTGGACTTCTTCCCCTTCCCCTCGGCCAATGAGCGAGGCGGCGGCAGGGGGGGGGGGGGGCAGTGACAGGGGGAGTGAAGTTTCTTCACTCCCCCCATCACCCGGCTCCATAGCAGTGCAGGCAAATATGGACGAGATCATCCTTATTGGCCTGCACGCACAAGCGACAGGGCACCAGCGATGAACAAGCGAAAGGCCACGCATCGTTCGTAGCTGGTGACGCCACACTGAAAGATATGAATGGTATCTCGTTCAGTAATGAACAAGATTGTTCATATCTTTCAGTATTATCGCCCAGTGTGTATGGTCCATTAGATTGGCAATAGTAACCTGTGGCGAGTGCAGCAGTAGCAAAGTGAGTCACCTTGCCCAAAGCATGGAGCGTGAAGCAAGCCTGAGAGGGTATACATGTTTACTGATGGTGGTCACATATTACCAACCATACAAGATTTGACCCAAAATACAAAAAAAATTGTCAACCTTTTACCTGTCAACCTTTAGTACCTGTCGACCTGAATCATGTCAACATTAGATGTCAGCCTACTGACTGTCACCCTATATGCTATAGATCTTCTAATCTATACCACATATGAGTCCGACATAAGGAACTCATTTTCAAATTGAGAGAGCTTGGCGTGGAAAACACTATTTGTACTTGGGTAAGTAATTGGCTGTACAACAGAAAACAACAGTGGTGATTAGTGGGATGTGCTCTGAATGGGCCTCAGTGCTTAGTGGAATACCACAGGGTTCAGTACTCGAGCCATTACTGTTTAACATATTCATTAATGACCTAGGAATAGGCCTAGAAAGCATAGTGTCAATCTTTGCAAACGATACTAAACTGTGTCGATTAATTAATTCAGACAAGGATGTTGAGTCTCAATGGAAGGATTTACCCAGACTGGAGGTCTGGGCAGATAAATGGAGAATGAGGTTCAGTATCAAAAAATTTAAAGTTATGCACTTTAGGACTAAGAACAATCGGGCAGCCTATAAATTAAATGGAGAAAATGTAATAATAATGGTAGTTGAAAAGGATTTGGGTGTGCTCATCGATAATAGATTTAGTAGCAGTACGCAA
Organism: Pseudophryne corroboree; assembly: GCF_028390025.1. Lineage (NCBI taxonomy): Eukaryota > Metazoa > Chordata > Amphibia > Anura > Myobatrachidae > Pseudophryne > Pseudophryne corroboree. The sequence goes on along the minus strand of NC_086444.1, from coordinate 809,500,325 downwards.
TGTCAAAATGCAGCAACAAAAGCAAATAATGTGTTAGCATGCATAAAACGGGGAATGGAGACAAGGGACGAGAGTATAATCCTGCCACTGTATAAATCATTGGTATGTCCGCACCTGGAATATTGTGTACAGTTCTGGGCTCTGCACTATAAAAAAGATATCTTGGAACTCAAAAGGGTTCAGAGGCGAGCCACCAAACTGGTTAAGGGGTTAAAAGTACTGAATTTTGAGGAAAGACTTACAAGTTTGGATATGTTTACACTGGAAAAGAGGCGGCTGAGAGGGGACATTATTAATATTTATAAATACATTAAGGGACAATACAAGGACTTCAAATGATCTGTTTATCAAAAAAATTATACACAGGACACGAGGACACTCCCTAAGGTTAGAAGAAAAATTTCATACACAACAGAGGAAAAGATTCTTCACAGTAAGAGCAGTAAGGATTTGGAATTCTCTACCAGCCAAGGTAGTAATGGTGGACTCACTAAATAAGTTTAAAAATGGTTTAAATTCCTAACTGATAGAAATATCCAAGGTTACAGCATCTAAATGATATAATACAGGTTGAACTCAATGGACTTTTTGTCTTTTTTCAACCTCACCAACTATGTAGCATCCCAGCTACACAATGGAGGTAAGGTGCAGCCTGCTTCCCTAGCCAGGAGTCACAGTGGCATAATGTCATGTTGGCTTTTTATTGGATCGCAGGCATGCCAAATGTCCTGGGTGCCATAGACCTCACACACATTGAGCTGAGACCACCTAGGGCAAGAGCACATGTTTTCTTCAATAGCCATCACACCTATTCCACCAATGTGCAGGTGATTTCGGATGCAAACCAAAGAATTATGAGCATTGTGGTTGGCTATCCTGGTTCACACCATGATTCCTTTATCATCAGTCAGTCATCCCTGTGTGAGTTTGAGGTGGGACAAATGCCGGAGGGATGGCTAATTGGTAAACTTGAAAGTTGAACTCGATGGCCATATTGTCTTTTTTCAACCTCAACATCTATATTTCTATGTATGCACACATTCCTGTGGTTATTTCCTCACTACATATCTGCAAATGTTGTAATGCTAACCTATTTTTCTTCTTTTAACATTAAAGGGAACTCAGGGTATGGATGTTTCTCCTGGCTTTTGACTTAATTGTCTCTTCCTGATAGTCATGCAGAGCACAAGTATAATGATGCAGATAAGTCCACTTGATCTGTGATAGAACATACATTTGGCCTATTGAAATCTAGGTTCCATTGTCTTGATAGATCTGGGGAGACTATGTTGATTTTTTTATAGGATCTATGACATAAGGAGAGAGTCATTATGAGAGTGATAAATGGTGAGATAAAGTACCAGCCAACCAGCTCCTATCATTTTTCAAACAGCCTGTAACATGAACATTAGGAACTTATTGGCTAGTACTTTACCTCTCTCCACTTTATCTCTCTCCAAATGATTAAACTCACCCATAGTGCACTGCTGCTGCTTGTTGTATAATCTGTGCCTTAATCAACCACCTCCTCCGGGTTATGCAATGTGCAGACAGCAGGCAGGGCTACTGTTTTCATCTGGCGACTCTGTGAGCACAAATAGTGGGAGGCAGGGTAGGGCTTTGGTGATAGCCAACTACTTCACAGTAAATATATTATACAACATTACTATTTATGATTTCAGTAAAAATGTGTTTTTATCAGTCTTTACAAAGTACTCAACATCCTGCGCAATGAACCCATTCCACAAAGTGTTAACTGATGTGTCGAGGCCCCACTCCCCCAAACAAAAAAAGAAAAGAAAACAGTTTACACTTCTTTTATGGTGCATTATGTTTCCTATTAACTAATTGCATGTGGACTGGTTTTTTACACTGACAACTAATTTTAAGGAAACAAAAAACGGCTTATTTCTGGTTTTATTTTAACACGCCAGCATAAAATGTTAATCCTTTCACATTAAAGTGGTGTTGCAATTTGGAATATAAGGCAGAAATAGGGCTCAATCAAAACACATTAACAGTTTGTAACCAGGGCCGTCTTTTTGTATGAGCTCAGTGGGCAGTTGCCCAAGGGCCCCAGGAGTATAAGGGACCTCGGCTGATAGCTGAGGGTCCCCTTTTTCCAGGGGTACTAGATTTTAGAAAGTCGGCCCTGGGGAACCAGAGATATCCGACTTCAAAGCAGTATTTCCATCCAAGCCTGTTAATTGCTCTTCCCAGCCAGATATCTTGGGATTTGTCTGATTGAAAAGTTTTTCTGAGGATATACTCCAAAAGCTGGAACTCTACCCTTTCGTTGGACACTGCAGCTTGCCTCTACTATGCCCTGAACCAGAGATATCAGCTTTCCAGCAGCTGGTCCCTGCTCCAGGTCCACACACCTGGTATGCAGTTTTATATTTTCATCAGTTGATTGCTCTGGCTCTTGAACTCTGATCCCCAATTCCCCAGTACCTCCTGAAAGGTAGGACTCTCTTCTCTTTTTTATCCCATTGAAAGCCAAGAAATCTGTTTCCGGGAACTGGAGACATCTGCAGTCAAGCAAGCTGCCCTCCAACCGAAAATTATAAATATTAAGCCCACTCCATTATCCAACCCCTACCAGTGACACGCAGTGAGTTCTATGACTGTAGAGGCACTGGCTAATTACACCCCTCCCCCCAAAAAAATAAAAAATAAAATAATGTGTGCAGTTTTCCCATTTAACAATAACCAGCACCAGGCACAACCATCAAGGGGGATAATGCCATAGCAGGAGGGACAATCAGTGTGGGGTTCCCCCTGCCATCACATTAACCAACCCTAAACTGGTCAGCCCAGGGCTGGAATTCTTCGGAAAGTGGGGACCCCAAAATAAAAAAATGCGGTTCCCCACTCCCGAACAGCAAACAGTACTGGGCTGATGGGATACGGTCGTTAGGTCGACACAACTTAGGTCAACAGTCATTGGGTTGACCACGGTAGGTCAACATGCGTTAGGTCAACAGGGTAATTAGGTCAACATGGTCATTAGGTCGACCTGTACTAGGTCGACAGGTCAAAAGGTCGACATGAGTTTTTTTTTTCTTTCATTTTTTGGATTTTTCCATACTTGACGATCCACGTGGACTACAATTGGAATGGTAACCTGTGCCGAGCGAAGTGAGCCATGCAAGGGGACATGGTGCACTAATTGGGGTTCCCCGTCACTTCACGAAGAAAACGACACCAAAAAAAATCCTAAAAACTCATGTTGACCTTTTCTCTTGTCGACCTAGTACAGGTCGACCTAACGACCACGTCGACCTAGTTACCCTGTCGACCTAACCCATGTCGACCTATTGTGGTCAACCTAATGAATATCGACCTAAGTTGAGTCGACCCAACGAGCCATACCCGGGCTGATAGCCCAGTGCTATGCTCCGCACCCCTGGTGGCGGTGGGTGCGGGGTTCATTGTATGTTAATATTGTTCTTTACAGGTGGCCTACAGGTCCCAGCAAGCCTGCCCCAGCATAAAATAGAAACTAACCTCAATTTAGTAGTGGGTTACCACGTGCTTAATTAGAGTGATCTCTCTAAGCAGCTGTAAAAAATTGGATAGTCAATCCAAATAATACACTTATACACCTATCATTCCCACAAGGCAGCAGGAGCAGAGAGCAGCCATTGCTGTGTCTGGCAGTAGACAGGTGTTGTGAGGATATGTGATCACTAGCCCTATAAAAGGGAAGGAGCTTTACCTTTGACAAAGCTGCCCCTTGTGACCCTAAAAGGACTCTATTGCAGCATCCAGAAAAATCGGATAGTGGAGCTGTAAAGTTTGGGACTTATTGGTGTGCTATCCTGTGAAATATCCACTCAAAACTCCCTCCTCTGTGCGCTGGAGCCTGTGCCATCTGGACCATCGCTAGGGGAAGTACTCCATCTTCTGATTGCTAATACTGTGGAATAGATTGTCCCACCAGCAAAAGACAAATTAAGGTCCACCTACCACTGGATAAATACTGCCATTGCCCTATATGTCCAAGTTGAACCAGAGACTGTTTTTTTTAAATAGCTTCATTTTTAATTTTTACCTTAATTCTTTTTTTTTTATTGTTTAATGTTGTTTTTATAATGTGTACTGACTAATATGGAATATCATTAATTTTATGGGAAATATGAAATAAATTCCTTATGATTTTTATCACATACATCTGTCTGCCCACAATATTGTATTAGCGCTGTTTGTTTGTTTCTGTATAGCCTGCCAGCAGTGCTGGCACATGGAGAACCGATGGCCTTTTAGCTCTATCTCATGGCCGCTGCCCCCTTCTTCTTGTATCTTCACCTGGTGGTGGCGGCCTTTAAGCTCTTTTTCATGGCCCCGCCCCTAGGTCTTCCGGAGACTTCTTTCTTCAGGAGCTCTTCCATGCTCCCTCCCCGCCAACGGGCTGCCCAGCTGCTGCCTCCCACTGGCTTATATAAGCCAGCCAAGCGGGCGAGGTGATGATGCTGTGAGCTGTGATTGGCTCGCAGTGGCCATCTTTAATTTAAAAAATGGCTCTGTGGTGCCATTTTTTAAATGGGTATGCGCTGCCATAGTGTGAACAATGGCTAGCATGGACTGGATCCATCCAGATCCAGGCCTACTGCCATCCACACTATCACCGCTGGGTCCCGCTGCTGCGATTGCCCACTTCTTCCACAATCTACTGCCGCTGCATATGCCCACTACCCAGCGGATCCAGCAGCACTGGATCCGCTGGGCCAATCATATCTGCTAGTCTGACAGGGGCATGCTTTCATGTGGGCTAAAAGCACGCCCCTGTCATTGAGGCACCTGTACTGGTGCTGCTCTACATTCATTTATCAATGGGCTTTTACAGCCCATGGATTGGCCCCGTCCCCTTTCCGTCCCCGCCTCGGCTCCTTCACTACAGTCAGCAGGAGGCACTGCTCTCTTTGCCTCCTGCGACTGTATTTCACAAGGGAAATTATTAAAATAACAAAGAACCTATCTATGACAGAGGGGGGAATTCAAATGTTTGAAAAGTCTGTTGGGTGTCTGTTTTTTCCTGTCTATTAGATAGGAAAAACAGACACCCAACTGACTTTTCAAACAATTGAATCTCCCCCAGAATGTGTTATAAATATCTTCTTTGCATTATTTTAATCATTATGACAGGGGAGGCACTGCCTCCCCTGACTGCACGTCCCTGCCCCCTACCACCCTAGAAATCATGTATCAGGGCGCATTCATTAAGCCCAATGCCTCCTTCTACAGCATTTTAGTGTTCCCCATCTCCAATCATCTGTGCAGTAAAGGAGTAATTAGCAGAAATTACTACTCCAGGTCCTTTCTACTCCACTGAGCAGAAGATAGAACACCCCCTACCACCCGCAGGACATCAAAGCTGCTGCTGATAGCACACCCCACCCCTACCACTGGATGGATAGGGGCCCTAGTGAACTGATTTGCCTAGGGGCCTACACTGCTGTTAACACGGCCCTGTTTGTAACCATAGAAATAGTGTACAGGTGACAAAAAGTAGTAACAATGTTTTTGCAGCATACAAATAAACATGAGAAATACAACAACAATTTTAAAATATATTTTCTTGTGTGGTTTACAAAAAATGTAAATGTTTAATATTCAGTATAATATCAAGACCATGCTTTGTAATCAGCATAATATTAACAATGCTTTTTTCAGCATCACAAAATAAACAATAGTTTTTTTTAAAAGGATTTACAAAAGAAAATAATATTATATGCTTTGGTTTAACCATATAAATTAAGGTGACTTAAATGAATTTGTAAACAAAACCAATTCATTGTATATTATATTTTATATAAATTATTTGGATCTACTCCTTTTAGGTTGTTGGGTAGGGGAGGCTGAAAAGCGACAAGGACCACCTCTCGTGCGGGCCCGTCACACATGAGTTGCATTAGTGCAGATGAGCAGTTGGCACTACTACTGGCAGTACTTGAGGCCTGAGGGAGGTAACTACCAATTTGTTGGCCTACTAAACTCATATTTTCATTGATGCTCCTGAAAATGTTGTTTTGGGTTTCAATGAGGCATAATAAATTGTCTTGAAAGGCCATGTTTAGGTTGGTTTGTGCTTCTAAAATCCTGGACATGATTCCAAAATATTCTGACAATTTTTGTTGACATTACAGACAATTTCATTCAGAGTAGTTATATTTGCTTTAAAAGCAGGTAAGTGGCATTCATTTCTGAAAGATTGCTGTGATATTTGCAGAAATTGCATGATATTTGTATCAAATATTTAATTTATGTATCTAATAGATACACATGCCAGCCATGGAATGTCGCCATGGAGGTCAGGAAGGCCAAGATGGCTTTAGCAACTGAAAGATAACATGATAAGGGGGGGTATTCAATTCAAGTCGGAACTGCTGTCTTGTTGGAAAGACGGCAGTTTCCAACTTTTTTAGGTCGGATAGTGTTCCGACTTATTCAATTGGGCTGCCGTTTTTCCAACAGGTCGGCCATTCCGACTTGTCGGAATCCACGTGGATTAGCGGATTAGCCACAGATACTACGTGTTTTGTCAGATTCGCAGCCAAATACGGTTTTAGCCCTTTTTCTGACAATGTCAATCTGACTTTAAAAAAAGTCAGATTGACATTGTCGAGAATGGCCAAATCCTATCGGATTTGGGCGCAAATTGAATACTGCATTGCTGGATCCTTTCCGTCGGAAAGGATCTGACAAGCACTGAATACACCCCTAAGCCTTTTCATTCTTCTTCGTGGATACTCACCAAATGACTGCGCACATGAAGGTGTATGTTGGCCATCCATGTGAAGCTCCTCCCTACTCCTGAGTAATGATGCCAGCAGTGGTGGTTGCCATCTGACAGATGGGCCTTAAATAAATGAAGCATGTTAAAATTAAAATAAAATGTTGTTTTGGGAGAATTACCACAGCACAATCCTCGAAATATACTTACATCGTGCACCTGCTTTTGGGGTGGGTGGAATGCTTTCTTCTTCTCTTTGCCACTTTTACTTGTGATGTGATATTGAGTTTGGGGGGGAGGAGGGTTTGTAAAATAAAAAAAAATGTTTTTAAAAATATCCTTTGTTATTTGAGTTTGTTTCCAACAAGCCAAGAAATGTGAACATTTGAAAACATTAATGAAAGGCAAACAATGTACATTGGGCTAACGGTAACCATTACTAGAGCAGACATGCAACTTACCTGTGTATAGGCCTAATGTTCATTATTTTGCAGATGGCCACCGAGTTGTAATGCATTTAGTGATGGGCTAAAAAACAACAACAGGTCTGTAACATTGACAGCAATAACGGTAAAGTTAGATATTTAGGGGGTAATTCTGAGTTGATCGCACCACTAAGTTTGTTAGCAATTGGGCAAAACCATGTGCACTGCAGGGAGGGCAGATATAACATGTGCAGAGAGAGTTAGATTTGGGTGGTTTATTTTGTTTCTGTGCAGGGTAAATACTGGCTGCTTTATTTTTACACTGCAATTTAGATTTCAGTTTTAACACACCCCACCCAAATCTAACTCTCTCTGCAAATGTTATATCTGCCCCCCCTGCAGTGCACATGGGTGGGCATTCTGAGTTGTTCGCTCGTTGCCGATTTTCGCAATGGAGCGATTAAGGCAAAAATGTGCATGCGCATGGTACGCAGTGCGCATGCGGTTAGTATTTTAGCTCAAAACTTAGTAGATTTACTCACATCCGAACGAAGATTTTTCATAGTTGAAGTGATCGGAGTGTGATTGACAGGAAGTGGGTGTTTCTGGGCGGAAACTGAACGTTTTCTGGGAGTGTGCGGAAAAACGCGGGCTTGACAGGAGTGTCTGGAGAAACGGGGGAGTGGCTGGCCAAACGCAGGGCGTATTTGTGACGTCAAACCAGGAACGAAAAAGCCTGAGCTGATCGCAATCTGTGAGTAGGTCTGGAGCTACTCAGAAACTGCTAAGAAATTTCTATTCGCAATTCTGCTAATCTTTCGTTCGCAATTCTGCTAAGCTAAGATACACTCCCAGAGGGCGGCGGCCTAGCGTGTGCAATGCTGCTAAAATCTGCTAGCAAGCGAACAACTCGGAATGACCCCCATGGTTTTGCCCAATTGCTAACAAACTTGCTGCTGCGATCAACTCAGAATTACCCCCTTAAAACAAACCAAATCCAAGATGTCCTCAAAAAATGGTTGCGTGGAAACATATATTTGCTAACATTGCTTACTGACATGAGCAGCAGTACAAAACACACGTTACACTTTGTAAAGTACTATGCAGATTTTGCAAACATTTCACAGTTGTTTACATGCTACAAAAACAGTTACGCTGATCCCATTAAAATAACATTATAAAGGTTATCAATCATTAGGCTTAAACTCACCTGTTCCCATTCTCCTCCATCACAGCACAAAATCTCCACCACCACCTCTTCCTCTCCCTCTCTCTCTCTCACTCACACACACACACACACACACACACACACACACACACACACACACACACACACACACACACACACACACACACACCAAATCTTAAAGTCCCAAGCAACAATCGCAGAAAACAACGATAATTCTCCTCTCCAACCACTGTGCAAACACCTGAACTATGGCCCTCATTCCGAGTTGTTCGCTCGCAAGGCGATTTTAGCAGTATTGCACACGCTAAGCCACCGCCTACTGGGAGTGAATCTTGGAAAAAGATACAGCAGCGCCTGGGATCAACAGAGCATACAATATAGCACAATTAGTCAATTAATTACACATGCAAATATAAGTCACCGAGTGTCAAATCAATCCAACCCAATCAATAATGCACATAAAATGTTTTAATATAACACAATAGAATTGTATTTAAAATATACTGTGCACAGTATTAAATTGGAAAGATGCTTTGAAAAAGCCAAAAGAGAGAACATATAAAACATAAACATAAAAATGTGTCCACTATTGAACACAGTAGTATAGCATGTATAATATCACAGACCTGTCTCAGTTAGAAAATGTGATCATTAAGAAACACTGTTGCGCAATTTAACTTGAAACAATGACTATGAGAACAGTGTATAGTCCTCAACAATGTATAGTAATAAGTAAGTTCGGACAGATATCTCAGTTCATCAAGTCCATATATATAAATAATAATAATGAGTAATGTTCTTGTTAAATGATGTTCATGCAGAGGAAAAATAAATATGAATACTTGTTCTCTGAAACATATACGTGTGGCGTCCCACCGTATTGTTACCTGGTGAGTAATAAAAATGGAACCGATGGTCAGATTAACCACACCTCGTGTGGCTGCTGAATAGATAGAAAATATCGAGACCGCTGATCCCTGGTTAATTAACAAAGGGAAAGGTGCAAATACTGAACGCCAGACTGCGCTGGCCTGAGAGATCACCTTATGACGTTCTCACCGGAGATTCCGTCCCATAGATAGTGCTGATGATGGCCGCCAGACCGCGCTGGCCCGAAGGATCGCCTCACACCGCTCTCACCGGCGGACCCGTCCTGAGGCGAGGAGGAGTCAAGCTGGAATTAGACACCTCACGTCGACCCACCGGGTCAGATGGAAACGATGAGGCCGATGTGCTGCAGCGGAGATCGGCTTGCTGTGTCTCATAAGCACCGATCTGAGCTTACGTATCGGTTCAGACCTCTGGATGTCAGACAAGAGGTTTTGCATGTATCAGGTGTCCCAGGTGGGAACAATGAGGAGGAGTCCTAACGCGTTTCGTCACGCCCACGTGACTTTCTCAAAGTCTTAGCTTCTTAAAATTGCGAACGAAAGATTCGCAATATTGCGATTACACATCTCGTAGCAGTTTCAGAGTAGCTTCAGACTTACTCGGCATCTGCGATCAGTTCAGTGCTTATCGTTCCTGGTTTGACGTCACAAACACACCCAGCGTTCGCCCAGACACTCCTCCGTTTCTCCAGCCACTCCCGCGTTTTTTCCGGAAACGGTAGCGTTTTTCCCCACACGCCCATAAAACGGCCTGTTTCCGCCCAGTAACACCCATTTCCTGTCAATCACACTACGATCGCCTGAGCGAAGAAAAGGCCGTGAGTAAAAATCCAAACTTCATAGCAAATTTACTTGGCGCAGTCGCAGTGCGGACATTGCGCATGCGCACTAAGCGGAAAAATGCTGCGATGCGAAGAAATTTTCCGAGCGAACGACTCGGAATGACCTCCAATAGGTACACTCCACCACATACGCCATCAATGCACTTGTTCCTGGAGATCTGGGGGCTTGTATTATAACAACATGGTGATGTCACTGTAGCATGTGCGTTTTTTAACCAATCAGAATTCAGAATGTGTTTGGGGATTTTGCCACTTTTTATTACTTGTGATGTGAATTAATGTGCGACTTGTTGAGGGATTTGACTTACTGTATGATTTGACTTACTGTATGGTTCAAAAAGATGCGACTTCTGAGGCATTCTACTGCAAATTATAGGGCATTCAAATGTGGCTTCTGAAGTGAATACCCATGCAAAAACCACAAATTCGACACAAATCGCACACACCAAAAATCAACAACATAGACCATTGAAAGACAAAGGGGTATATTTACAAAAATTCGTATTTTCCCGTTTGAGGTCAAAGTTCAATCACGAATGACATCGAAAGTGTAAATATGCAACTTTTTGAATTTAGTACGACTAATTTACTAAGCTGCCGTATTCTGCATTTTCGGTTTTACCGATGTCGATGTCATTCGTTTTTTTAGGCAGTGTTTTACGTGAGTGACTTGTAAAACACTGCCGACTTTAATACAATGAATCTCGGCCGGATCTGAGAGATCCGTGCTGGGCTTCATTGTGCACCTTTATTTAAAAAAAAAACAGTGTTAAAATAAAAATAAAAAATTGCGTGGGGTCCCCCCTCCTAAGCCAAACCAGCCTCGGGCTCTTTGAGCCGGTCCTGGTTGCAAAAATATGGGGGGAAAAATGATAGAGGTTCCCCCATATTTAAACAACCAGCACCGGGCTCTGCGCCTGGTCCTGGTTCCAAAAATACGGGGGACAAAAAGCCTCCCATCCGCAGCCCATGGATGGGGGGGACAGCCTCGGGCTTCACCCCTGGTCCTTGGGTGGCTGGAGGGGGGGGACCCCTTGATTGAAGGGGTCCCCACTCCTCCAGGGTATCCCGGCCAGGGGTGACTAGTTGGTTATGTAATGCCAGGGCCGCCGGGAGCTATATAAAAGTGTCCCCCGGCTGTGGCATTATGTATCTGGCTAGTGGAGCCTGGTGCTGGTTTCAGAAATACGGGGGACCCCTACGCTTTTTGTTCCCCATATTTTTGGAACCAGGACCAGGCGCAGAGCCCGGTGCTGGTTGTTTAAATATGGGGGAACCTCTATCATTTTTTTCCCCATATTTTTGCAACCAGGACCAGCTCAAAGAGCCCGAGGCTGGTTTTGCTTAGGAGGGGGGACCCCACGCAATTTTTTTTCAACAAAAAAAACACTTTCCCATCCCCTTCCCACTGATAAACATGCACGGATCTCATGGATCCCTGCATGCCTATCCAAACACGGGATAAAAAAGCAGGTCTGTTTTTTTTAGCACTTTTTCACGAATTGTATTTCTGCACGGCAGTGTTTGGCTATTGTCGGCAGTGTTTGTGATTTGCACTTTTTAGTAAATTACCGATTTCTACCAAATTGCAGGCGTATTTGACCGATGGTGTATTGATTCGGGATTTTTTCCTAGGACTTCCAAAATATTACGAATGCCCTCATCACTGCCGAGATTTTTGCTTAGTAAATTACCGAAATGACACTTTGAAGAAAAAACGGCATCTCGGTCAAAATCGGGACCTTAGTAAATATAACCCAAAGATGCAAGTGAAAACGCCTGTTGGTAAATGTGTGATTTTTGTTCCAGTGATTAGAGGTGGTAAGGGGCAATTATGGGTAATTTGCAATATCTCCTAGAAAAGATTCTTACTAAATTTCCCCACTAGATTCTTTATGGAGTCAGGAAGATTGCTATTTCAGGGAGAGTTGGAAAGTATGAAGTAAGGAGAATGAATGGAGAGGCCTAAAAACCAGTATTTAACTACTAATCAGACCAACTGAAATGCATGCTAGAGGTTCACTTTGGAGCTGAAAATACAGTTGAAAGCCTATAATTTTTTGAAGGAGTAACGACAAAAGAAGTATGTTAGTGCGCTTTTGGAAAAATGTGTTTTTCAGTAAGAGAATGATCCCAACAACACCAAGGAACTTATTGATAAGATTGACGTAATTCTACATATGGCTGCAAAAAGCAATTTTTAGCAAATTGCATGCACAGAAGTGAATTTGCACATTTGTGTCAGATGGATGCCTGAAATGGTCATTTCTGGGTGGAAACATTGTAGTCGCATGCAAAGGACTTACCGTATTTGCCGGCGTATAAGACGACTGGGCGTATAAGCCGACCCCCAACATTTCCACTCAAAATATAGAGTTTGTTATATACTCGCCGTATAAGACTACCCCCTCTTCCGCACACCTTCCACACACCAAATAAAACGTAAAAGAACATCAGATTTGATTTCAACATGTTAATTTATATTCGAATGCTTATGACATGCAGGAAAACTGTCACAAGGCTGTATGTTATCAAACATGTACAGTAAACATAAAACAGTGCAAGTTTATTAAACGTTTTTCACTAAATAAAAACACACTCCCTCCTCGACGCAAGCAACACTCCAAAAATTTATAAAAGTATACCCCTGTGTGCATTTATTGTTACCGGTTTCACATGAGTGCCATTAGTATTAGTATTAGTGCCATTACAGTACCTGTCATTGTCACCATTGTACGGCCACAACGCGACCGCAGCGCCTCCGGCCAGTCCCTGCATCTCCCTGTAATTGGCACTAGTGCGCAAGTCCGCATGTGCGAGCTCTGCGTAGACAAGGGGCGGGCCGGAGTGGCGCTGCTTCCCGCCGAGCAAAACGGGCCGGTCACGCCGAAAAGGCTGGCACCCCTGTGTCGCACCGGGCAAGTATCGGAAGGCCACTATGGCAGCTATGTCTATCCCATATGAAGTGCACCCGGCGTATAAGACGACCCCCCCCACTTGGAGGCATATTTTTCAGGGCAAAAAAGTCTTCTTATACGCCGGCAAATACGGTATCTCATGGGAGTTTCATAGTAGTGTCATGGGCGTGTACAGTTCCATGCTTTTCTGAGGTGCGTGTGTAATGAACGGAAGTCTGTCTCAGACAAACTTGCTGCACCCAGCAAATCACATGAAAGACTGACACTAATGATGACAGTTGCAGCTAAGTATGGAAATACACTGGGGAATGCTGCTTTTCTCTTGAGGCCACACGAAAACTCGAATTATCATAAGCAGTGACGTTACTGGGGTCAGTGACAACCAGAGCGCTGAACAGCGCCAATGGTCGAAAAGGGTGTGTGGAGTAATTCCATTTTCATCACACTGGAGCCATGTACAGTATTCTCAAAGATGCTGGGCTGTCCCCAGAGACTTGTCTGCCTGCACTGCCAGCTCCTCTTCAGTGACAGACAGTGCAGATAATGTTACATTGCAGCACCTGGCTCACTATCACTGAGGAGGAGCTGGCATTTGGTGTCACCAGTCGGAGAGATACAATCAATTGCAGTTCGTACTCCACTGGTGTTGCCTCTGATCATGTTAGTAAGTCTGGCATTTGTGGTTTCCAACAATTACAGTCACTTTTATCAGACTGAGAATCTCTGAATATTTGGTGAGAAACTGCTTTGAAGATCGTTGTCACTCATTAATCAGTGTGCTGGAATGGCCCACTCTTTGGATCATAAAGCAACAACTGCTCATTAATCTCATTAATCAAACATGCATTTTCCAGTTACTATTTTGTTGGAAGAGAACTGCAAAGAAACCAGATCCAAATTGCAAGTGAACCCCAAAATAAGCTCCAGGCTGATGAACTAGCCCAGTCTTATCAGATTTTAACTTGCTTGAACAGCTCAGCATCTCTGCATTCATATAATTCCTTCTGCTCCTACATTCTGTAATGCTATGCCAACAAAAGAATCAGGATATCACATACAGTATGTTGATATGTATGACAAAATTAGCTATTTATACTATAGTTGAATTTGTTTCTACTAATTACCAAATATCTCCCAAAGATTTACCAAGAATAGACAAACATGTTTCACTATACTTTTTGCAGATGTGAGAACCAATGGTAAATTTGAAGTCTTCTGTTATGGATCACACTCATCCCCCTACAGCATTAAGGAAAAAGTTACTGTAACAGCAATTTCACTAGAATTACAGGCTTGAAATTGTTGCCTTAGTGGCTGAAATGACATGTTGGGCTAACACCATTTTATGAGCTAACATTCAGGGTGAGGTATGAATAGTATGCTTGTATTTGGGACATTGGGGGTCAATCCGAGTTGATCACTTGCTGCCGATATTCGCAGCGCAGTGATCAGGTAAAAAAATGGCAAAACTGAACATGCGTATGCACCGCAATGCACAGGCGGGTACAAAGTGGTTAGTTGCTGAGCGATGGATTTAATGAAGAATCCATTTGCGCAGCCAATCGCGAGGAGATTGACAGGAAGAAGGTGTTTATGGGTGTCAACTGACCATTTTCTGGGAGTGGTTGGAAAAACGCAGGGCGGGTGTCTGACGTCAATTCTGGACACAAACAGGCTGAAGTGATCGCAAGGGCTGAGTAAGTTCAGACTGTCAAAGTCGAAAAATATCATGAATCACATGCCTTGTACTAACCCCATGCACATGCCCGCTGCGCGTGCACATGCCCTGCCGTGCGTGCGCTTATTCGCACATTGCGTAAAAGAGCTTCTACGGCCGTGCGCTTTGGCGCGTGGTATGCGCATTTACGGTAGGGTTTGTGAGCGTGTAGCGGGCGACTCGATCATAGCATATTTAACCCATATAGTGTGTTTTATAGATAATATTCCCATTAACAATGTCAGCAAGTATGTTTAGTTTAAACGGTTCTTGGACAGAGAGATTCCTCTTTGCATGACAGGAAGGGTCAGATAAAGGTTGACCGGTGGTGTCTAGTATCCAGCTGTAGAGTATTTTAAGGGTAACATTTCGGTGTTAGTTAGGAAAAGATCGCTCACTCCTGCGTATAGTTATGTACAAAAGTAGTTTATGGACATTAATTGTATTTTGCTGTTCATTATCCATGCAGTGGGAATCCAGAGGATACCACCCACTACAGCAGTTGGGGAGAGACACAGCCCACCTGTTCGAACCCACCTATGACCTTTTGTTATAATGCAGAGACACATTCCTGTGTCCAATGAACCATGAGATTATAGGGACCATTGTATTGTTACTGTATGCTGTGTATATAAAGACCACCATTGCCTGCCCAGTCACTCACTCTCTCTGCAAGGTTTTCACATTGAAGGCTGAGGGCTGGAATCCAGGACGCGCTCGCAAATCATCCCCATGTATGTATATTTCTCTGTAGCCATTTTGTTCGCCATTGCTCATGTTATTCTCTGTTATTGTGTTAGATTTTGATGTTAGTTTGTAGTGTATGATATGTATTGTTTAACCTTTTATTAGAATCTATCCACAGTGGCCTTAGAACCATGTGGTTTTCAAATACAAATCAGTGCTGTGTTGTCACTTTCCTGCCAGGGTTTCTTTAAAGTGGTTTAACCTGTTTAAGGTGTATAAGCATTGTTAAGGTGTTTAAGCATTGTTAAGGTGTATGCACTGCTGATACTTTGTATCACCAGCGCTACTTAAAGTTTAAAGGTATAGTGCTTTGCTGCTAAGGTTTAAAGTATAAGCATATCCTTACACTGTTTCATTACTTAAGGTTTACTGTATATCATTCTGTGAGCGTCTGTGCCGCTCGTGTCTCGCGCCCACGGCCTAGCGTCTGCTACGCTAAGTGCGTACCCTCATGGTACTCACTGCGCCAATTGCGTAATTAGTCCATAATAAGTATATAGCTTACGTTTAAAGGTGAAATTTGACATTATCAATTGTGGGACTCATCCGGGCCTCCTCATATCCGCAACCTAGCGGAACCAGGCAGACTTGATCCATCAGCAAAGGGCGGGAAGGTAGTATCCCCTGTTAGCCGTTTGGTGGTTGGGGAAAAAGTAGTGCTGATTAGATAAGCGTCTGCTCCGCTTGGTTTGTAGGGATGCTGGTGGGATCCGGAACCGAAAGGTAAGAACGTTAAGCTATTGTCTTTTAAATCTGTTTTAATTTCTGTTTGGTGCCAACTGCATACGCAACACATGTAACACACGCACACACCTGTACTCTGCATATCTGACCATATTGTTGCAAAACAAGTTCAAATGAGTCATATTGTGTTTGATTCAGATTGGATTGCTTATCTGTTTAAGTAGGTTTAAAAGTATATTTAAAAGTTGCTGCAAAAGCCTTGATATAGTGTTTTTTTTTTAACTCAGGTCTAAAATAACTTCAGGGGCTTGCATGGTGATTTTTTTTGTGACAAAGGAAGCCGCATGGTCTGTCCTCCATTTTGTGTAACCCTCATGGATGTGGAAGGGGGAGGAGCAGCGGCCATTTTTGGAAGGTCAATTCTTTTCTAAATAGCTGATTTTCAGTCTGCTCAGGAATAATCAGCCGTCCTTGGTCAAAAAGAAATCACCATTTATGAGTTACCAATGCATTTATTTAACCCATGCCATAGTCAATTACAAATAGATTCAGATGGGGTTTAATAAAAGTTAATAGTAAGATTAATATTTGATGTAAGAACGACACACAGATATAAAACAAAGTTGTTGTTTTTTTTTTCTTCTTTACCCCTAGGATTCTGTTAAACACTGCTTGTTGTAAGATAAGCCATTGAAATGCAAATTAACCTGTGCAACAGCTTTTTTTCCTGGCAGTGAAAGGCCACCTTCACAGACAGTCAAAGACACATTCATATGCAAATTAGAGGAGTGAATGGGTCTCGGGAGACCAGTGAATAGTACATAGATATAATATTATAATTATGTGTGTGTGTTTATATCAATGTATGTTCTGCAAGATAGCTATCCAATATGAATCATACTATTGGAAGCATTGATTACTAGATTAATTTAGAATTGTATTTTGTGTATTCTGCATATCTTTTCGCTTGTTGCCATTAGCATTGATTATTAGATACATTTTGACCCGTGCTGAAAAATTTGTTGCTATTTAGGTAAAAGTAAAACTAATACTTAAGGGAGTAATTGTAAAACACGCACGCAGCCTGACCCAGTTATAAAGGTTATACAGGAGATACTGTGTGGTGCTTGGTAAACGATTATAGTTAAATATCGTTTGCTTTTATAGAAGCGTGTTATTTGTGTTACTGTGGAGTATCTGGCCTGTGTACACGTGTTTCTGACCGCGTGCGAGACAGCGTGCGAGACAGCGTACGCAACGCAAAGGCCTACACACGTGGCGTATATTACGCAACGTGCATACGGATACGCCCACTAAATACAAATCACACGATAGCATTGTTTTAGTTTAGGCGATACGGTAGCCACGCGATAATAGCACAAATTGTTCAGTTTCCAATATTTAGTTTAAATACCTTACTTTACTGTAGTACCTCTGGGGAGAGCTATCAGTTTACGGGAAATGATTTTTCTGATCAGAAAACTATAGAATGATAGTGTGGGCTGAAAAAGGTATGAGTGTATTGAATCCCGCTTGGTGGTCTTGGTGATCTTGGTGAAGCTTGGTGATCTTGATGAAGCTTGGTGAATCTTGGTGAAGCACGGTCTAGGTGAAAACGTGCGACGAAGTGTGATAAGAGTTTTCGTGGTATTACGCTCCGGCTGTTGTGGAGCGCAGTTGGAAGACTCCAATGATCCTACCATTTATGGACAACAAGTGTCTATAAGTGGTACGATTGGACCGCACGGTTGTAGGTGTAAACCCATGACGCAACGTGATATGAGGTCGCATATTCATGTGTAAATTGCCCTCATACGTGTTGTAGGGAGCACATGCAAGCGTGATTTGTGTAAAATAAAGGAAGAGAATTTTCGCTGGTCTCTCAGGAAAATCTCTGGAGGTAGGGCCTGCAACGACTATGTGTGTCTGCTAAAAGAGGCGGATCCGTGATACTCGGAGCAGAAGAAGCTGGTGGAAGAGCTTGAAGAACTTCCACCGTAGACTTCTGTGTTTGGTGCATTTTAGGAAGTTTTTCTGTGTTAAAAAGGTCTACAATGGAAGCCAAATGCACAACACAGGGACGTTTAGCAGTCAGGGTTCAGACTGAAGAGATGTGCAGACCCCGGGGGTCTGCTTGATTAGTAATGTGGGGGAAGTATGGTCCCCACACTGAGACCTTTTGTGATGAATGGACACGAATGACTGTGGGGGATAAAGCACCATTTCCTGGGATAGGTAGTTTTGACTCAGAGGTATTGCATAATCTAAGGCTTAGGATCTGTCTCATAAAATCCCAAAAACAGAGGATCAGACACACAAACTGTTTACATTTATGGCAACAAGAGAGTGATATACAGAGGGAATTAGCTTACATAGCTGGTTCCAACACTGGCAGGAAACTGATGGCAACTGGAGAAACAATGGCTACAGAGAATGGCATACTGGGATATGATGATAATAGTACACTTAATAAATGTATTAATGATAATAAGAGTAAGCGTAATAAATGTGTTAATAACGATAGGAGTAAAACTGATAAATGTACAAATTCTAACCCGTGCAAGTTGCACCCCATGTTAAACTTCCCTGAGGATTACAAGCAAGAAAGTGAGCCCAGCACGATGTCGGCATTTTCTCCAGCAGCCATCATACGAGACACCCAGGTGGGCACGGCCCAATCGGTAAAGGCAGTAGTCTAGCCCCCTTATGGAGGGTCAGGTGAGGTCGTGTCCACAGGTAAGTACGGTATTGTATGTTATGCACAGACAATTGCACCTCACATTGTAGAGTATAGAGAGGTAGTGGTTTCTGTATTAATGGATGGTTTAAAGGAAGTGTTGAGAACAAGGGTACAGACCACTCAACCTAATTGGAAAGGTATGTCGGTGGCTGCTTTGAGAGAGACCGCTATTGAACATGATCGTAACATCATAAGACACAGGGAGTCACAGGGCGGTAAGCAAATGACAATAAGTAGACAGGCCCTGACAACGAAGCCACATCAGCTTAAGCCCCAGACCCCTGTGGGTAAGTCAAATGTGATAAAATGTTATAACTGCCAGAGGGAAGGGCATTATGCACGGAATTGTATGTTTAGAGACCCACATAAGGTATATAAACCCCCTAGACAACGACATAACGCACGTAATTGTAATCAGGGATCATATAGGAAACATTTTGGCCCGCACCTGTAATTTGCAGCCAGTGAAGTTGATTATTAGCCTCGATAGTAAGCCTGAGGTTACAGTCGATGTAATTGGTAGGTCATTCCTTGTAGACACAAGGGCGGCCAGGTAGACTCTGTGATTATCTTTAAATGTTTCCTTTTCATCTCTGACGTTCGGTACAGCTCAAACGTCACATGTCTACTTGGTCTTCTCAGAGGTCTACCCAACCCCAGTATATCTTACCAGCATCATTGTGCATGGCCACGCACAGAGGGTGGAGAGTGGAAATACTGGTGGGGGAGACTGTGCAGAGATACCGAGGGACATGTTGGTGTGACAGCCTGATGGTGAACGGAAATCTGACTGTTTTTTTTTCTATTGTTCTCTCTCTTTTTGTTCTTTCATGTTTTACGGATGGTATGTCACACAACAGTTAGACAAATAGTAATGCAAGATTTATGCTCCTTACAGAAAGATCGCTGATTCGGAAAGAATATTGTATCACTGGAGTGTTCGTTTTGGGAAGACTGAGAGACAGCACTGTTGAGACGACATCTGAGCAAGAAGAACAACAAGACTATAGGACAATTATCGTAACATTTTTCTTTCCCTTCAATTATTTTCTGTACCCCCATTACAACTCTTTCTTTCTCCTCCTGCAAGATGGACTTGCCCCAAGAGACTGCATCCCGTGTTTTCCTGTTGACCCTGTTGTTGACCAGAGCAGTCTGTTTCGGTGAGAGTACCAGTGAGGTTGAGAAAGGATCTGGAATGGGTTCTGATGATCAGGATGGATTCGTAGAATTCCGAGAGCAACACAATCACCGAGCAAAGGCGAGTATCAGAAAACGATCTGGTAGCCATGACACTAACAGACATTGTAAAGGATTGTTAGCTGAAGAGAATTGTATATGTAGGAATTGTGACAACATAGTTGAGGACGGGTGCATCCAGAGATGTCAGTCCAGCATTAATATCAATATGGACCGTCATCCATTGAGTTACTATCACTCATTAGTGGGTAAGGTTTTAAACCAAAATAATTTTTTGTGTTGGGGATGCGCTACACCACTAGCAAAAAAATATTAAAAATACTCATAGAAATGTACATATGATTCTATATATTATTGTATTTAAAAAGGGTTTAATACTCATTACACAATTTCATAAACAAGAAATTATAATTTATTTTTAAAGAATTTCATATATAGACAGCTTATACAAAATTTGTTAATATAAAAGCCTGTATTACTGAGCGACTCTTCCCCTTTAAGATCACAAGTTTAAAACAAACCTTTTCTATAAAAAACACATGTAGAAATCGATTGTATAGCTGATACAGCTTTTTAAACAGTCCTAGGCTTTGAAACAATGTTGATCTGTGTATAAAGTCACAAGATTATGTAAAAGAGAAGCGTACTGGATTTTTTGTTTACACAGCATGTTTCCGTTAGGTTTGAATGACACTATAGAATTAAATAACATTTAATAGCAAGGTGCAATACGTTCACATGCACGAACATATAGGCCATTATTAAGCAAATGGGAGGGTGGTGGGATGGGGGTGGGGGGGATTAAATATATTTTAAGAAAAAGGGGGGGTGAGGGGGAGGGAGATACCACAGGAAAGGGAGGGAAGACCCATGTGTGCCAATGTTCGAGTAAAACTTGAGGGGCTAAATATAGGAATGTCAACGGTGTTTTGTAGATAGTAAGCATTTTTATGATGTACAAAGATAAGAATCACTAGATAAAAATTAAGTTCCAATGAATGAAATATTATATGGGGAAAAAAATTTATAAAAACATGAGACAAATAAGACAAATGTGCCTATATGTACCTAGGTTTCTCTCTCGATAGATGTCTCGGAATGGAATTAGTAAAAGTACTGTATAATAATATCATAAAGAAGAAATAATTAAATGATTATAGGTAAACAAAGGGTGGAGTGAAGGAATTGTATTTTTCGAAAGGGGTTTAATATACTATTGTGTTTAATGTAGCTATAGAGAAATTAGAGTTGATTTTGTATTCTTTATAAAGTGATGATTTAAAAAAAAAAAAAGAGACAGCGATGCATATATAATTTACGGGTAGTTGATGATAATATAAAGAATTAGGTATAAGCTGATATAGCCAAATGATGAGAACCTGCAAAGGTGTAAGCATTATAGAACCACGGAGTAAGCAATTAAAACGACAGACGAGACAGAGGCTTGATACACACTAAGAAGTGCGCATGCGCTAAAAGGTCTTGGAACGCAAGACGGAATATACAAGCGCAAGAGGGCGCGGCAACGGGACCAGGGGATGATATTTAAAGAGCAGAACGGGGCCCATTATGGACTGTGTCTGAGGAAGCCGCTGATGTCAACGGAATAAGGCAAAGAAACGCGTTACACGTTCAAAGGAGCCCATTCATTATCACCACGGTGACAGCCACGGACCCCAACGAAATCTGAACCAGCAGCAACACCTGAATCCCAGCAGAACGCAAATACGGTAACCAAATAGATGCAATAAAAGTCTGGAGGGATCAAGCTGTGAGATTTGGAACCAGGCGAAAAAAACGTGGATGTAAGGTCAAGTGGTTTAACAATCCAGAATGCATGCAGATTATTAACAGCAAAAGCTGTGCACAGCAGTGACTTAGTGAACTTTGTCCACATAAAACAAAGATTAATTTGTAGCAAAGATCGCTACAATGTATTAGTTCAAACAGGACTTTATACACAGATCAACATTGTTTCAAAGCCTAGGACTGTTTAAAAAGCTATATCAGCTATACAACCGATTTCTACATGTGTTTTTTATAGAAAAGGTTTGTTTTAAACTTGTGATCTTAAAGGGGAAGAGCCGCTCAGTAATACAGGCTTTTATATTAACAAATTTTTATAAGCTGTCTATATATGAAATTCTTTAAAAATAAATTATAATTTCTTGTTTATGAAATTGTGTAATGAGTATTAAACCCTTTTTATATACAATAACATATAGAATCATATGTACATTTCTATGAGTATTTTTTATATTTTTTTGCTAGTGGTGTAGCGCATCCCCAACACAAAAAATTATTTTTTAGTTTACTGCCTTGAGGTTGGCAATTACCTCAATAGGGGGAAGCAGAAGCACACACTAACAAATTGATTAATAAGTAATTAACCTGAACTCCACCCAGGTCAGCGCACTTGTTTTGCTTGTGTAAGGTTTTAAACCAAACGGAATGCTGGGTGTTCTCACAAGTACCTCAAGGTCATAGAAAGTCAGGACTGTGCCATACTCTTTAACGATAGATGAGGTACTTGAATTAAGGGGTGGGAGACCGGTGGACAAGAAATTTAATATTTCTAGGCCTCCTAGTTTGAAGCTCCACCAATATCATGTGGATAGGTCCTTAATATGTTTTAACATTTCCAATCCCCGAAAGCCGGGAAATTGGGAGGTGACATGGAACAACCAAACCATGACATTCTCACACAGAGCCGATAGAATGCCCGTAGATTCAGAGCTTATATGCCAAACAGCCAACAGTGGGAGATATTTCCAGTATAGGTACACTCTAGGAAGTAGGCCCATGCGAGTTGGAGAAGTATCACCAGGATACTGTGCGCATATCATACAACCTGATACGTGTACTAGACAGATGAGAGAGTTAGGGATAGGATTTTTCACCTGGAAGGTTTGTAATATGGTGATGTCATTTTCTGTCCCATATGTCCTCCCCGATGATGCATATTTCATATGTGGGAGGAAGGCGTATAAGTGGCTTGCCCCAAACTCAGAGGGATTGTGTTACATTGGAAGAGTGTTACCGGAAGTAATGACCATTACCCATGATAGAATGAAAGACGTTCACCGCAATGCTCAAGCTCCTTACACTCACACCCATTACGAACACATTGTAAAGAGACACCTTATAGATAGGACAGAGCATGCAGCCTCTGATTTGATCCACGAATCCACCGGGATTCAACTCCTGCTCGCGCCAGATATCACCCGTACCGCCAGAGGAGTTATAAATTTTAGGTATATTACCGCGCTAGCGAACCTGATAGACAATATCACCGAGATGTATGATGACACCTTCAGGTATACTGGGAGAGAATTGCAAGCTTACAAAACGGAACTGATCCAGCACAGGGTGGTTCTAAATTGCATCACAGCGGTGACAGGCGGGTATTGTGTCACCCTAGCAACTCAGTATGGTGTGAAGTGTTGTACGTATATCACAAACAGCACTGAGGACCCCACAGAGGTCATAGATCAAAAGATGGACGATATCTTGCAATTGAAGTGGGAGTTCCGAAGGACACACAACCTTACCCTTACTTCTGTGGGTAATGAACTGACCGTCTGGGTATCATGGTTGAACCCAAGCAATTGGTTCTCAGGTTTAGGAGAATGGGCTCAAAATGTTATCGTTGCTGTAGGGAAATTTCTCTTATGTGTCCTAGGAGTTGTCATAATGATTGGTCTGATATTCAGATGTATTCAAATTTTAATGAATTGCAAGCGAAGTACCAAATTGATGAGTTTGAGGAGCGAGGGCATTGTAACAACAACAACTAGTTTAATTTATGACCCATCAATCGAGACAATGCTGTGATAAGATGTGATTCTACGGTCCGTTTCTTTCACCCGTTTCTCCTTTGTTTTTCTCCAAGGTAAAAAGACATCCACTCGGAAGAAGAATTTGATGACCCATTATACAGACCATTGATGAACTGTTTCACCGACAATTGATGAACCCTTAGAGACTTTAATTTTTATGGACACTTGAAGAGCTTTGCTTGCCACACAGCAAAGATACAGCAATCCGGACAAGACTTCAACAAGACATCAACAAGACTCCAACAGACACCCAAGGACGACCATATATATATATAATCATACGAATGCATTTATAACGCATGTTTCTTATCTTCATCTCTTCTATCTTCAGGTAGTTGAACACATAGTAGACAGGTGATATAGGCACATATATTAGCACTCACATATTCTCCCCTTCATGTATCATCAACTAATGTGCACCCCATTTGTTGGAACTAAAAAAGCCGAAAAGAGCTCGGTAGAGTTTGTTAGCCCACTTACAGACCCTTAATACGGGATAAGAAGGATTCAATGTATACTTCGCAATACCTTGAAGCTTATTTTTAGAACATGTACGGCACGATGATACATGACCCCTCAGACATGGATTTCATACATACATGCTTTTTACTATCTCACTAGGTCATACATTTCCCACCTTCTCCTCTCCTCCCTACTCCCAATCATAATAAGGTATTTCATGGTAATATATATTTTTCTGCTTAAATTGTTTAGATAGTGGCAGTTATTGTTGACTGCCAAAGGGTGTACTGTCAAAGTCGAAAAATATCATGAATCACATGCCTTGTACTAACCCCATGCACATGCCCTGCCGAGCATGCGCATATTCACACATTGCGTAAAAGAGCTTCTACGGCCGTGCGCTTTGGCGCGTGGTATGCGCATTTACGGTAGGGTTTGTGAGCGTGTAGCGGACGACTCGATCATAGCATATTTAACCCATATAGTGTGTTTTATAGATAATATTCCCCTTAACAATGTCAGCAAGTATGTTTAGTTTAAACGGTTCTTGGACAGAGAGATTCCTCTTTGCATGATAGGAAGGGTAAGATAAAGGTTGAACTGTGGTGTCTAGTATCCAGCTGTAGAGTATTTTAAGGGTAACATTTCGGTGTTAGTTAGGAAAAGATCGCTCACTCCTGCGTATAGTTATGTACAAAAGTAGTTTATGGACATTTATTGTATTTTGCTGTTCATTATCCATGCGGGGGGAATCCAGAGGATACCACCCACTACAGCAGTTGGGGTGAGACACAGCCCACCTGTTCGAACCCACCTATGACCTTTTGTTATAATGCAGAGACACATTCCTGTGTCCAATGAACCATGAGATTATAGGGACCATTGTATTGTTACTGTATGCTGTGTATATAAAGACCACCATTGCCTGCCCAGTCACTCACTCTCTCTGCAAGGTTTTCACATTGAAGGCTGAGGGCTGGAATCCAGGACGCGCTCGCGAATCATCCCCATGTATGTATATTTCTCTGTAGCCATTTTGTTCGCCATTGCTCATGTTATTCTCTGTTATTGTGTTAGATTTTGATGTTAGTTTGTAGTGTATGATATGTATTGTTTAACCTTTTATTAGAATCTATCCACAGTGGCCTTAGAACCATGTGGTTTTCAAATACAAATCAGTGCTGTGTTGTCACTTTCCTGCCAGGGTTTCTTTAAAGTGGTTTAACCTGTTTAAGGTGTATAAGCATTGTTAAGGTGTATAAGCATTGTTAAGGTGTATGCACTGCTGATACTTTGTATCACCAGCGCTACTTAAAGTTTAAAGGTATAATGCTTTGCTGCTAAGGTTTAAAGTATAAGCATATCCTTACACTGTTTCATTACTTAAGGTTTACTGTATATCATTCTGTGAGCGTCTGTGCCGCTTGTGTCTCGCGCCCACGGCCTAGCGTCTGCTACGCTAAGTGCGTACCCTTACGGTACTCACTGCGCCAATTGCGTACTTAGTCCATAATAAGTATATAGCTTACGTTTAAAGGTGTAATTTGACATTATCAAGACCTACTCAGAAACTGCACAAAATGTTTTTTGCAGAGCTCTGCTGCAAAGGCGTTCGCACACTTGCAAAGCGAAAATACACTTCCCCGTGGGCGGCAACTATGCGTTGGCATGGCTGCTAAAAGTAGCTAGCGAGTGATCAACTCGGAATAAGGGCCATAGGGCCTAATTCAGACCTGGTCGCAGCAGCAAATGTGTTAGCAAATGGGCAAAACCATGTGCACTGCAGGGAGGGGGCAGATATAACATGTGCAGAGAGAGTTAGATTTGGGTGGTTTATATTGTTTCTGTGCAGGGTAAATACTGGCTTTTGCGTTTCGTCACTTAGTTCATCTCTGGGACTTCCTCAGGGGTTAGTGCTAACTAACCCCTGAGGAAGTCCCAGAGATGAACTAAGGGACGAAACGCGTTGGACACATTCCGGCACTCCGCTCCTATCTGAGGAAATAACAGATAAGCTCATATGCATTTTTTAATTGTACGAGTCCATCTATATGTTTTTCTGTCACTTTGTGTATTATTAAAATGTTTTTTTAAATGATACTACACTATCAGAGGCTTTTCCTTCCCATATGGGACTTTTTTAAGGCACATAAGTCTGATGACGGAATGACGCAGCATCATTCAATTTAGTGCAATTCTATATGTAAGTGCTTCGTATAAATATACTTTTTTGATCTCCTCTGAATCACTGAGATATACGGTGTTGCACCCTTGATAAATGGTATCTAAGCACATTACCTAAGAAAAAAGGGGGCTAGCACACTGTCAGCAACATATTTGCATTTATTTTATTTCATCCATATTTATTTGAACAAGCACTTATAGCACTTTTCTGCACACATTCACTTTTATTGCAATCTTTGCACAAAGCAGCACTTTGTCACTTTCTAAGAGCAGTTTACTGATACATTGTCTTGCATATACGTACAAACTCCACACCAACATCTGGATGGATTGAAACGGAGAGTCAGTACGAGTAAGGGACATCCCGACGCAAAGACACTTTATATAAGGCGACTGTTCTACGTATGTCTGGTACGCATATTTTAACTGTGTTCTAAGGATTTGTAATGAACTATTCACAAACACTGAAGGCGCAACTGATTTACCACTAGAACAATTTTGAAAACTAAGTTCCCCTGGGAATTGGACTTTATTTAAATCTGGTTGCGACACCATTTGAGTTGGGAGTGTTCACCAATTTATTAATTTACTTATTGTTTCTCTTTAATTTAAAATCTCCCATTTGGGGATATCTGGTTTTAGAGTATTTGGGTTGTAGCGCTATTTGCACTTTTTTGTACACAATAAATATATATATATATATATATATATATATATATATATGTTAAAGGCAGTTTACCCAACTGTAAGATATCTCCGGTGAGCGCTAATGCATACTCAAAATGCATACAGTATTAATAATGGATATTTCAACATATCTTGTGTTTACAAAAGTACTAATCTTTTGCTTTACAATAATTCATTTTGGAAGACATTTGAATGGGAAGACATACATTTGCAAGTATGAAAATCCCATAAGGAGTAAACTGGATAGTTTGCTTGTCATAGTGATGACATGACAAACTAGTTTAGAAATCACATTATAATTATAGATGCATTTTGGACAACTTTTACTTTTATGCAAAGAATTACACAGAGGATTACCCACCCTCACAAATTTCTTACATTTGCCTCTTTCAAAAGAAAGGTATGATAGGGATAATACAGTATGTAATAAGGTGCAGCTAACAGGGAACTGTATCATAGCAAAGCGGAGCAGTTGCTTAACAAAGTGAGCTTTCCATATTTAACAAACATAAAGTTTTTGTTAAATATAAATCCATGGTGTTCTACAATGTGATTTATATTATACAAAACATTAATAGCATATTACTTGTCCCCTTCTTGAATTTTAAAAATAGCATCAGCCCAGAGAACAATTTGTTTCTCCCTTAGGCAACTATTACTGCTCTTTGGCCTCAACTTCAACCACATTTAATATATAAAAAATAAATATACTCTACAATAAATTTTAATTTATCAGATATTTATTTATTTTGGAAGGGATATATTGGAGAAAAATGGTGGTGATTAGACAAATAAGAACCTGCTATCCATAGAATGTAATTAAACATTTCCAAAGTATTACCTATTAGGACCATGGAAAAATATGGTTGACATGTGGACATTTTTGTCCACCAGGAAAATTAAAGAAAGTTTTGCTCTCCAATTTATCTCCCTCTATGCTTTGTTAAATACCCACCCTAATGTCTACTGCCTTAGAAAGGGGAAGGGGGGGTTGAGTGACGTGCTGTTTGCCTGGTGCCTCAAAGTAAGCTCACATGGAAGGAGGTTTTAGGTACAGCCCTCTCCCAAGGAAGTGAATTAAGCACTTTGATTCAGCTAAATGGGAGAGGTCTGGACTTACTGAGTTCTCCCTTGCTTCAAGCCCATAATCAGATGTTGGCTCAAGGTTCCAGCTCACTGAGATAGAATGATGGAATTTGTCCAAAATTGGATTTACCTTTTAAAATAAGGAATTTCAGTGCTCTTAAATATTAATTACATATTTTTATATTACCAAGTGTTATGCTCAGTGTACTGTGCAAACGAATGTTCCCACCAAAGTTTAGTAATTCATTGTGGCTATTGCTATTGGCAATCTGACATCCAAGAACATGACAGCAATTAACCTTTACTACTGAATCTCAGCTAAGCCCTTGGGAGTCCACCAAGTTCCACTTGAATAAACTGTGTATGTTAAATGTAGCACAGCCTATTCAGAAAGACATCTGCCAAGCAGTAATGTAATATCTCTTAAACATTGTTTGGTCTTGTAATACTGACATACAGTATTGTCATGTATTTAGCATTATGATTTAGAAGTTTGTGTTGCTATAGAAATAGACATAATGTTGCTTTTGTTGTCACAGGAAACAAAGAAGCAATGTGGGACAATGGCCTGAAGGAGACAAACGCTAATGCTTCAAGTTCTCGAAACATGAAGCTTTTCCAAATTCTCACACCTGCAGTACAACATGATCTAATTGCAGTAAATACATAATTTCACACAATAAAATTGCAGGTGCTCTAAGGACAAGGGAAGTAGCCAGAAATGAAGTCATTAACATTCATGAAATTGTAACTACCAATAAAAAGGTAAAATAAATCATTTTGGCTTTGAATTGTTTTATTTCTGCATTTTATAGACACCACAAGTGAAATGAAAATTCTCTGTGTGATGAAAGCAAACAATAAAACCAATCACTTTTCTGGGATTGCAACACTTTTATTACAAAATAGAAATACTGTAGTGTAGACTGGAAAGCAATACTAGAGTAAAGGCTAAAAATAGAAAAATAAGTAATCGCAAAATAATTACAACTGCCAAAAAGTTATCTTGTTTAGCTAAGGCAACTTTGTTCCTCTATTCTGGCGTTCTATAGCTAACATTGACCTGCTCCAAACTAAAAATGTATTTTATACTGTAATAACAAATATGACTATGGTCCGGTGCTCCCTCATATTCTCAATTTCCCCAGATGGCTCTAACATTACTACTGTGATTAACTTTTTGAAATGAAAGGAAGTGGTGTTTATGCCTATTTCACTGGCAACAAGGATGACTGTTACACTAGACAAGCAATATTAGGAGAAGTAAATGCACTGTTGGACTGTTGACGGCAATGGAGGAGCTAATAGCTATAGAATCTGGGGGAGTGTTAGGCTACATATAATTAGCGTTTAATTGGAGAATAATTTAGTATGATTTAGGTTACATTATTAACTCTTTTAAAAGTTGAATGTCTAGCTTTTGGTGGAATTCTTCTTTAGCGAAGGAATAATGCCTTTGTGTAGCACTTCAGTTCCAAGTATATATAGAACCCTTGTTGCCTGAAGGGAGAATATAATATACAGTACATGTAAATGAGTGAGCAGAGCTAATGCAATGTAATAAGGATGAAATAAGTATATGTATTTGTGTAAGGATAGATAGATAGATAGATAGATGAAAATTGACGGCGGAACGCAGTAGAAAAATGACACAACACCAGCCAGGCCAATCTTTAACTACATAGTAGTGTTATTACATCTATGGAGGGCAACAAAGACCGTAATCAATACTATGCAGTGAGTGACGGACCTGCTCTGTTTTGTCTGTGTGTGTATATATATATATATATATATATATATATCTCCAGCAAATTGAATCAAAGGGCGCTCTCAATCACTTAAACTGGTTACCAACTAAAAATTGACCAAATGATTATGGCTTTACACAATTTATTAAAAGCAAAGTATTGCCCAATCTAGACAGAGGTAACCCTTTTTCACAATTACAGATCACAATATATGTCAAATGTACAATAGTGTAGGGTTTCTTTTCTCTCTGTCTTCAACCCTGACGCGTTTCGTCCTTTGTGGACTTCTTCAGAGGGATGGTCAACACAGCAAATGGTCAGTCCATGAAGCAACCATATATGAATTCAATGGGTTGAAACACTCTAATGCTCAATAGTGTTGAACACTTTAGACTAAATTAGCAATGGACCTCTTTCCAAAAAACACGCTGGTCCAAATGGTATATGGGTAAATATCTCACTTTGGGTGAGCCTCAAAATAATGATGTGTGAGAGATCCATTGCTAATTTAGTCTAAAGTGTTCAACACTATTGAGCATTAGAGTGTTTCAACCCATTGAATTCATATATGGTTGCTTCATGGACTGACCATTTGCTGTGTTGACCATCCCTCTGAAGAAGTCCACGAAAGACAAAACGCGTCAGGGTTGAAGACAGAGAGAAAAGAAACCCTACACTATTGTACATTTGACATATATTGTGATCTGTAATTGTGAAAAAGGGTTACCTCTGTCTAGATTGGGCAATACTTTGCTTTTAATAAATTGTGTAAAGCCATAATCATTTGGTCAATTTTTAGTTGGTAACCAGTTTAAGTGATTGAGAGCGCCCTCTGATTCAATTTGCTGGAGGTGTTGTTTTGTATGGTCCTCACTAACAGGAGGATCGAATTAGAGGACTGCCGCACCAGCGCAGTAATTAGGTATAATTGCGTTTTGATATATATATATATATACTTGATTATTTCTAAAACACCACAGTTTATGCATTGTTTTAAGAATTAATGTTTAAATCTATTTTGGATTTACTGGCACATGCATTTTAAGTAAAAAGAGGAAATTATATTTCCAATTAGTTTTCAAACTACTTTAAAGCAAGCAACTACACAATGGAGTACATCATTTAGTGCTATATGGTTAGTACTGAACACACTATATGAAGTGAGTCATCAGCTGTGATATGGAGGAAACATTGGAATTTGCTTGGAAATTCTTCAGTGGGAGTGAAGCTCAGAGGGACAGTAGTAAGTGAAAGTAGCTACAATTTGCATAAGGTGGTAGTAGTAAAAGCTGTGTGTAGGAAATTAGAGATGTGTACTGTAGGAGGAATTTACTGCAAATGTAATGACTGTAGGAGGACAATTAGGTGAAGAGCTCATTAAAAGCAGTTCTTTACTTTAAGAATAAGGTGCCCAGTGATTTGCTTACTATACTACTGCCACAGCCCTTATGTTACTTAAAACATACATTCAAAAGTTATTAAGAGGCAATAAAAAAGTGACCATAGGGCTCCAATTCAATAAAGAACCTGGGTGAGAAAATAATGATGTCCAAATTACTGACAGGTGGAAGAGAATTTATATGAAATATTTCACCATGGCTTTAGCAGCGTTTTCTGGGGATCAGTAGGAAATGCTAGCGGACGGTATCCCGGATGTCATGATCCCAACAGCGGGATCCTGTCCGCCATAATGCCGGCAGTGGGGTGAGTGCTAAAAAGCCCCTTGTGGGCTTGCTGCACTCACCACGCTGCGGGCACGTTGGCTTGCTGCACTTGCCACAGGTTCTATTTACACGTTCCAAGGCGGACTCAAATCTTCCCACCTTGCTCGGTTAACCCGAGCACACCCGAACGTCATCATCTCACTGTCGGATTCTCGCGACATTCGTATTCTATATAAGGAGCCGCGCGTTGCCGCCATTTTCACTCGTGCTTTGGAGATGATAGCGAGAGGACGTGGCTGCGTTCTCTCAGTTTCTGTGTTCAGTGTGCTGCAAATATCTGCTCAGTGTGCTGCAAATATCTGTGCTTAGTGTGCTGCAAATATCTGTGCTCAGTGTGCTGAAAATATCTACGTTCTCTGCCTGAAAAACGCTCCATATCTGTGCTGCATTGTAGTATATAGTAGGTGCAGATTTTTGCTAACCAGTGACCACCAGTATTATATCAGTACGGTACAGTAGTCCACTGTTCTACCTACCTCTGTGTCGTCAAGTATACTATCCATCCATACCTGTGGTGCATTTAAGTTTTGCGCAGTATATATAGTAGGAGGACAGTGCAGAATTTTGCTGTCCACCAGTATATAATATATAGCAGTACGGTACAGTAGTCCACTGCTCTACCTACCTCTGTGTCGTCAAGTATACTATCCATCCATACCTGTGGTGCATTTTAGTTGTTGTGCGCAGTATATATAGTAGGAGGACAGTGCATAATTTTGCTGACCACCAGTATATAATATATAGCAGTACGGTACAGTAGTCCACTGCTCTACCTACCTCTGTGTCGTCAAGTATACTATCCATCCATACCTGTGGTGCATTTAAGGTTTGTGCAGTATATATAGTAGGAGGACAGTGCATAATTTTGCTGACCAGCAGTATATAATATATAGCAGTACGGTACAGTAGGCCATTGCTATTGATATATTACCGGCATATAATTCCACACATTAAAAAATGGAGAACAAAAATGTGGAGGGTAAAATAGGGAAAGATCAAGATCCACTTCCACCTCGTGCTGAAGCTGCTGCCACTAGTCATGGCCGAGACGTTGAAATGCCATCAACATCGTCTGCCAAGGCCGATGCCCAATGTCATAGTAGAGAGCATGTAAAATCCAAAAAACGAAAGTTCAGTAAAATGACCCAAAAATCTAAATTAAAAGCGTCTGATGAGAAGCGTAAACTTGCCAATATGCCATTTACGACACGGAGTGGCAAGGAACGGCTGAGGCCCTGGCCTATGTTCATGGCTAGTGGTTCAGATTCACATGAGGATGGAAGCACTCATCCTCTCGTTAGAAAACTGCAGTGCCACTCCTAGATGGGCCAGGTGTTTGTGTCGGCCAGTTGGCTCGCTTAGCTTAGCCACACAGCTACCTCATTGCACCTCTTTTTTTCTTTGCATCATGTGCTGTTTTGGGACTATTTTCTGAAGTGCCATCCTGTCTGACACTGCAGTGCCACTCCTAGATGGGCCAGGTGTTTGTGTCGGCCACTTGGGTCGCTTAGCTTAGCCATCCAGCGACCTTGGTGCACCTCTTTTTTTCTTTGCATCATGTGCTGTTTGGGAACTATTTTTTAAATCTGCCATCCTGTCTGACACTGCAGTGCCACTCCTAGATGGGCCAGGTGTTTGTGTCGGCCACTTGGGTCGCTTAGCTTAGTCACACAGCTACCTCATTGCACCTCCTTTTTTCTTTGCATCATGTGCTGTTTGGGGACTATTTTTTAAATCTGCCATCCTGTCTGACACTGCAGTGCCACTCCTAGATGGGCCAGGTGTTTGTGTTGGCCACTTGGGTTGCTTAGCTTAGTCCTCCAGCGACCTCGGTGCAATTTTTTGGACTAAAAATAATATTGTGAGGTGTGAGGTGTTCAGAATAGACTGGAAATGAGTGGAAATTATGGTTATTGAGGTTAATAATACCATGGGATCAAAATGACCCCCAAATTCTATGATTTAAGCTGTTTTTGAGGGTTTTTTGTAAAAAAACACCCGAATTCAAAACACACCCGAATCCGACAAAAAAAATTCAGGGAGGTTTTGCCAAAACGCGTCCGAATCCAAAACACGGCCGCGGAACCGAATCCAAAACCAAAACACAAAACCCGAAAAAATTCCGGTGCACATCACTAGTTCTATACTCCCTCTATTGGTGTCATGACCGCCGGGATCCCGACTAGCAGTATTTTAACCACTTTCAAATTTCAATTTCTGTATATCCAGATAAATAAGTACTTTTTTCTGGATGGAGATGATGCAAGGAGCCTTTATAGTTAAATCTGGGTTTATTGAATCACTGCAGAATTTTTGTAAATACTCCATTTGCGTTCTCTCTAAAACTTATCATTTTTACATAGAGACCAGAAGATTATTGATGGATAACGATAACGGAAGATATTGCATATGTACAGTCTCCAGATGCTGCACTTGCTCACATTTGTGGGGTATTTATCAAAACTTGGAGAGAGATAAAATTGTGAGAGTTAAAGATCCAGCCAATCAGCTAGCTGTAATTTTTCAAACACAGTCTGTAAAATGTAAGTCAGAAGCTGATTGGCTGGTACTTTATCTCTCACAGGGGCAGATTTATTAAGCTCGGTGAAGTGATAAAGTGGAAGGTGATAAAAGGACCAGCCAGTCAGCTCCTAACTTTCATTTTTCAAACCCAGCCTGTGACATGCCAGTTAGGATCTGATTGGCTGGTCCTTTATCACCTTCCACTTTATCACTTTACCGAGCTTAATAAATCTGCCCCACAGTTTTACCTCTCTGTTAGCTTTGAAAAATACCCCCTTAGTGATGAACATGTTTGTCTTATGTCCACAGTCCTTACTAGATCCTAAACCTGTTCTTTGAGGATGCAGCTTATGTTTATTTCAGGAGTTAATTAACTTTTCCATTTCTCGATACTTGAGCTACCCACAGGGGTATATTACAGATATGGGTTACAGATACTTATACTCAGCATACAGATTGAGACACTTTGCTGCAATGTGATAGCTTTTACTCACTGACACCACCCCAGCTATTATGTGCACAACATATAGTTTTGAATCCTAACTTGACAGATGAAAGAATAGTTTAATTGAGAACAGAAATTAAGTAATGTACATATGGGGCTGATTCTGAGTTGGGAGCAAAGCAAAATAGAGCAAGTAACTTTGCATCTGGGTCTAACACCATGCTGCACTGCAGGTGGGGAAGATTGAAAGTGTGCAGAGAGATTTATATTTGGGAGTAGTGTGTCCAAACTCTAATCTAAATTGCAGTGTAAGTATACAGCTATACAGCATTTGTGCGCTACATGTAAACACAGAATGAGAATCAGCCCCATGTAGTCTGGAACATTACACATGGATAGTTTATTGCACAATAGGCTGCTAACAGAATTCCTTTTGGTACATCATTCACTATAGAGTACAGAAGTTCCTAAGACAGGAAGAGAGAATGAGTACTGCAGATATATATAACTGTTGGAGACTGATAATCCACTTTTGAAACATGTACAGAAATACCCATATAACAGTCCCTGCCCATTTTATTGCTAAGGGCCCCACTACTGGGCAATTTATACATTAAGACATGTCATGTTTTAATAGAGAAAAGAGATGATGGAGTCATACATTGCAGAGCTGAACATATCTCCAGATGCACAGGTAGTATGTGCACCAGGTTTACACCTGGAGACAACAGTAGTGTATGCGCTTGGTTTAACTTTAGACCAAGGGATGTGCTTGACAGTGTAAGTAGTAAATGCTAAAGATGAAGTTTGCAAATCATACACAATATACAGTAATACTTTAAAGAAGTCTTTGTCTGGACAGTTTTATTCATACATGCTAAGTAGCATTTACAATGTACAAGAACATTAAAAATTAAAAATACAAATAAAGCATTCAATGGGATACAGTTACATTGCCGGCAGTCATGATGCCGGCGGTCAGGATACCGATGCCGGAATCCTGACAGCTGACAATGCCGACAGCCGGAATCCCGTCTACCAGGGGCTATACCCACTTGTGGGTGTCCACAACACCCATAGAGTGGGAATAGAACCTGTGGCAAGTGCAGCGAGCCACCGAGTCCGCAGCACGGTGAGTGCAGCGAACCCGCAAGGGGCTTGCTAGTACTCGCCCCCCTGCCGTCATTCTGGCGGCTGGAATCCCGGCATCAGTATGCAGACCGCCAGGATCCCATACCCAACGCCATTAAATACGTGTAACTAAATGCAAGTATTCATTGTTTCCCCCTTTAAACAAATCAGAAGATATCTGCTTCCATGACATAGACCTATTGCAGATATCAGTTACAGTTTGCGACTACATCACAGTCACACTAATAATACTATCAGTGGGAGGGATCATGAAGCACTCAGCCAATTAGAAGCAGCTTGCAATCACAACCATCATCAGTGCAGATTTTGCACCAAGGATCAATCACCTGTATTTATACTGTATATGCCTACTGACACATGCATGTCCATCCTAGCATACCATGTTGTGTTTTTTGATCATAAACATAAGAGGTGTAAGTGCAAGATATGGTTTAATCTACATACTGTATGAATGGATGCTTGAAAACCTTTTGTGCTGATGCACAGTATACACAAATGCAATTCCCACACAAAAGTATGCTAACATCCAACTTTATATTATCCCATTAATCTTTTTTTGCTGTATTTAATTTGATTTACATTTTCTATCCTAAGTAGCCTTATTTATTAACTAATTAACAATTGAATTTAAAAATGTGATTCATTACTTTTCTCCACCATATTCTTTCTCCTTGATCCTAGGCCATGTCTGGCACATCTACTTGATTAACACTGAGTATAAAGCATCTGTTTGCTGTGTAACACAATTTACCTAATCCTGGGAATGCACACATGCATCCTATTTTCTTAAACTCTTTTGAAAGACCACAAATTTTATGTTTCTTCTATGCAGAAAATAGTAAAATTTCACTTAAATAATAACACATTATTTGAATGATTGCTTTAAATGAGACATATCTTTTGTAAACCATGTATTTTCCCAAGCTACAGTCCAACCTTTAATAATCTCTCATTGCTTTCGGATTCCGTCCAGGAATGCAGAAAGACTGTAAAATAAGTTTGGCCTATAACACATATATTCCTAACATAAACTCAATATGGATACCCTGCTTTCCAATTCTAATTTAAAGCCACCGATACAAGTCGTATATCTAATCACAGGCGTATAAATCATTGGTGCAGTATGTGCGGTACACATGTGCCATTGGGTATAAGGAAGCCCACACCATACACCCAACACCCATATATAATTGTTTACCTCTCCGGAGTCCCCCGTCAGCGCTGCTGCTGCAGTAGAAATCACCAGAAAAATGTCCCATGCACATTAGAGTTTAGTTTCTGGGTTCATGGCGAGTGCCATGTTTGTGGAGACATGCTCATATGCAGTAGATATTTGTCACCGGGAACATGGAATTTGCCATGTTTCCGGAGACCTGTGACCTGCCAGAGAGTTTTCTGTGCTGCAGAGAGTACGGGGTCCTCATGGAGTCTGCACACGGGCCCCCTCCTCTCTTAAATTGCCCCTGTATCTAATAATACAGTATATCAAATCAAACATTGTTAGTTAATACTCAGTAGCTTTTATTATCTTTTTTTTGTAATATAACAAGTCTATACTGATATTTAATTTCAATCCTCCTATTAATACTCAATACATTCAAAACTCCAATGTTTCTGCTAAAGTCACAAAAAAAGGCAAATATATTTCCTTTTTATACTTTATTCCTATGCCATTTTTTAGATATATATTATATATATTATTATATAATATATTACATATATTATTATTTTGCGGAGTGATACATTAATTACCAATTACTTTGCAGTTGCACTTTTAGGTAAGTTTTCATCTTCATTTAAACCCCTGCAGTGATTAGGACTGATTCTTAGCAGTGAAGGGATTTAATAATGATCTTAAAAGAGATTAAAAGCAATTATGTAGAGAAATTAGCTGTTAAATTACAAAATGTATAGTATTTCTTATATTCCGCCTTCCTGCCCTCTTATCTGATAGCCTCATGATCTCTAATGCAGTGGTTCTCAAAATCTCTCAGGACCCCAAATAGGTCACATTTTCCAGGTCACCAAGCAGGTGTAGGTGTGTACTCATTACTCTCTGACACAGTTTTAAAGATTCACAAGTGGAGCTAATTATTTCACTTGCGAATCTGTGAAGAAACCTGAAAGCATGAGCTGTTTGGGGTTCTGAGGACTAAGTTTGAGAACATATGCTCTAATGATACAAGAAGAGATCTACTCAGGGGTTTACATCAACAAAAGTGCAGAATAGTAAGAGCAGGTGATACTGTATTGAAAAGGACAGTGTACTGTAGTGGTTCCCAACTTTTTGAATCACAGTGCCCTAAAGTATCACTTAAACGGGTGTTGTATAATGCGAACTGTGGAAACTGTGTGGCATAATGTGAACTGGGTGTACTCAGGATTGTGGATAAATACTAGGTAATACTGATGGGCGTGGACAAATCTGTAAAGGCATGACCGTGCCATTTCAGAAAAAAAACAATGAAAAATGTCAGTGCATGCAGTGAAAGGGAGTATTAGTCAACTTCAACATGTGTCTTGGGCCCCACCAGGCCCTTGAACAAGCCCAGGCCTGGGTATTTAGTACCTTCTCCCCCCATTGAAAAGCCCCTGGGGGCACTTTTTGGTATATGAACTGAGGGCTCTACAATGTGGCATTAATATGAAATGGTGGCACTGCTATGGTACATAAAATAAACTAGGGCAGTACTATGGTAAATAAAATTAACAACCACTGAAGACAGAGGTCTCTGTCTAGAACCATTTGGGCCCCTTCAAACTCTTGCTATGGGTCCACCAAGTTCTAGACACGCTCCTAGATATAGTCAGCATTTCTTATTGTGGGACGTGGTGGTCAGAAGTATGGGGGATGAACATTGTCTTAAAGGCCTGACACAGTGGATGATATTTTAAATGATATTGCTCATTTTCACCCTTCTGAGTGACATCATTTAAGATATAGCCCAGTGTGGCCGATGCGAACAATGAACGATGCCCGCACCCGCGGGTCATCAACAATGTCATCTGTCCCTTTAGCCCAATTCTGGCTATATCGTTGACGATACAGTCACCTAATCCCACCTACATTTTCAGTTTTAGGGGACAATTCCACTTTAACTTTCATATGTTTTGTTCTGTACAACCCTCTTCTGAAAGTTGTTTCAGCATGTTTTACTAAATTTGTCAGCATTGCATAATAAATAACTAATTGTGTACTGTAGAACCAAAGCAGTCTTCATTCTAAAAAGTGTGATTTATAAAACAGCTTCCAAGTCACCCAGGTGTTGCAGCCTGAGACACCCTAGTGTTTTAATCTTAGGGTTACTTCCAATGAATGCAATAACTCAAAGCAGAAGGTAATGCAATCTGGTAAATCTCATGCATTCCCTCAGCACCTAGTGGTGTCACCACTGGTAATTTGCATAGGAGATTTCAAAGCGAGAGTACTTTCTGCAGATAGTCTGCTGGCTGAACTGGAAGTCACACTTTCACCTGCTATGCACATGAAAATCATCTGGCTGCTGTTTGTTAGCATTTGTTTCAGTCACAATGTGAATATATATTTATCCTGTCAGTGCAGTACGTTGCACAGTCACTTTTCACCTTCTGATTCTGGTGAATTTGTGGGATTTACACCTCATAT
Organism: Pseudophryne corroboree; assembly: GCF_028390025.1. Taxonomy (NCBI): domain Eukaryota; kingdom Metazoa; phylum Chordata; class Amphibia; order Anura; family Myobatrachidae; genus Pseudophryne; species Pseudophryne corroboree. The sequence goes on along the minus strand of NC_086444.1, from coordinate 809,460,762 downwards.
GTTCTTCTTCTCAGGACATGTTTCAGAGTAAATGAAACTCACTCATGAAAAACATGCCACAAGGTAACGGGTGTCCGACACCATTCATAAAATAACATCTGCAAATGTTTTTGTGGAGTAAACCTATATCATTTTACAATCATTTCTACTAAGCAGTAACTGATCTCCCTGCACAATTATTTCAAACTATTTACAGTATTCAACTTATATTTGGTGTGATTTAACAATTAAAATCTCTTTTAGCCCAAAAAATTATAAAAAAATACTTTATGGAGTAATAATTACTCCACTGGGCCAATTCAATAAGCAGGATTTAATGAAGTTTGCAAGAAAAACGCCACATTGGGGGTCAATGTGCCAGTAAAAACCATGAATTTCTCAGTGAGTTTCCGTGCATTAATTCCTGATTTTTCATTGCAGCGTATAGTGCCCTAGTTAACCAGTAATTAGCAATGGGGTAAACCCTGTGGTTAATTGAATATGCCACATGGTATAATATAAACAAAATTGAATAATAATACAGTAATTAAATATATTTATTTAAAGTTAATTGTAAACCAATCATGCTAACAATAATATGGGGCAATTCAATTGCCCGTGGTAATTTACCATAGGCTTATTGAACCCCCGGGGCTCTCCAATTAGCCAGAAATGTAGCCCTACACTGCACTTATTATGAAATATTTTTCGGGACCTGCTTTGTTTACACGATCCAAGCAATGAAAACCTATACTGTAGGTCCATGAACTTATCATGGATCCTATATGTTTTCTCCTGAAAAATGGTAATTTTTTGGCCAGTAAAAGCAGGCTCTACTGGATTGCTTGGAAAAAAAATTCTGGTAATGTAATGTTTTGACCACCTGAAAAATTCCCTTGGGCAATTCAATCTCTTAAATCAGCTATGAAATAAAATAATTCTTATCTGCTTAAAAAGAACAATATATTTAGTCACTATATAAATACTGCATAATGATATAATTTCTTTCTGCACATGTCAATTAACTAAGTTAAAAACTGTAACTAAAATCTACTGGAAATATTAATAGTATAATAAATGATTGAATGATTATAATATAATAGATTATATACTAATTAACTCTATACTTTACTTCTGTCTAAATTACCATAATTAAAATTAGTGTATGCCTTATATCACTTGTATTATGATTTAGAGAATGGTGATTTTTTTTTATGTTACATGTTCCTTATGAAACAAATGAATGCAATTTTGATTAAATTCATGAAACATTAGGAGTGGAATGTAATAGGGTGTGAGGATCAGGAAATGATAGATTTTATGAGAGTTCTCCTGTTTTTTTGCCATGTAAATGATTGTCACATTAAAAAATAAAAACAGAACTCTCACAAAATCTCTCACTTACTGAGTTTCACACCCTATTACATTCACCCTATGTATTAAAAGGTGGTATAGACACTGTTGTTTCTATCATGGGTGCAATGTGTGTGGTTCACATGGTCCCCTGGGTCCAGGGGGGCCCACACCGCACCCATATTTTCATACTCACCTCTTCGAAGTCCACCGCCGGATGCTGCAGCAGTCAGCGTCACGGCAAAACCCCCCCATAAAAAATGGCCACCGTGTATGCATAGTTCGATTTTTGTCTCCAAAACACGGCATGTGCCATATTTTGGGAGACCTGCACATGCGCAGTAGACTCCGGCACATTGCCGGAGCATACGGTGCCGTGGAGCACACGGGCCCCCTCCTCTCTTAAGACACCCCTGGGTATAGACTAAAATGTAAAAAATTTAAAAGTCAAAGAAACTATATAGACTGTTACAGAGATGACCGTGTAGTTTGACTATTATGTTTTGTTAAGATTAGAGATGAGCGGGTTCGGTTCCCTGAGAACCGAACCCCTCCGAACATCACATCCCAAGCCCGGATCCAAGTCCAGCTCGGGATTTCCCACCAAACTCGGAAACCAGAACAAGGCAAAACATCATCTAGCTGTCAGATTCTCGGGAGATTTGGATTCCATATAAACAGCCGCACGTTGCCGCCATTTTCACTCCAGACTTGGAGAGTGAGAGAGACAGACCTCTGTCTCTCTCTGTGGGTGGTGGCATTGGGTGGGGTTAGTGTGTGCTCTGTAGGGGTCATGCTGCAGTCACAGTGGTGTACCGGTGCTGTCCTGGCTGTCAATGGCAGCCACTGGTGTTTCATGTGCTGCAGCTGTACATTGGAGTTGCTGTCCTGGCTGTCACTGTGTTGTACAAGGTGCAGGGGCACTGTCCTCCTGTATGCTGCAAAATATAGGGGTGCTGCTGGCCCTGTATGTTGCAAAAAAATTCAGGGGTGCAGTTGGTAAAAATTAAAAGCACACTGCTCCTGTATGGTTTAAAATATAGGGGTCCTGCTGCCCCTGTATGTTGTAAAAATTCAGAGGTGCAGAAGTTAAAAATTAAAAGTACACTTGCTCCTGTATGCTGTAAAATATTGGGTTGCTGCTGGCCCTGCATGTTGTAAAAATTCAGGGGTGCAGTTAAAAATTAAAAGCTCACTGTTGTATGCAGTAAAATATAGGGGTATTGCTGTTCAAATAACATTACACTGGCCCAGTATGCTATGAAAATTCAGAGGTGCAGTTGTCAAAAATTAAAAGCACACTGCTCCTGTATGCTGTAAAATATTGGGGTGCTGCTGGCCCTGTATGTTGTAAAAATTCAGGGGTGCAGTAGTTAAAAATGAAAAGCATACTGCTGTATGCTGTAAAATATAGGGGTGCTGCTGGCCCTGTATGTTGTAAAAATTCAGAGGTGCAGTTGTTCAAAATGAAAAGCACACTGCTCTTGTATGATGTAAAATATAAGGGTGTTGCCGTTCAAATAACATTGCACTGACCCTGTATGTTGTAAAAATTCAGAGTTGCAGTTGTTAAAAATTAAAAGCACACTGCTGTATGCTGTAAAATATAGGGGTGCTGCTTGCCCTGTATGTTGTAAAAATTCAGAGGGGCAGTTGTTTAAAATTAAAATCACACTGCTCTTGGATGCTGGAAAATATAGGGGTGTTGATTTTCAAATAACATTACACTGGTCCAGTATATTGTAAAAATTCAGAGGTGCAGATTTAAAAAAATTAAAAGCACACTGCTCTTGTATGCTGTAAAATACTGGGGTGTTGCTGTTCAAATAACATTGCTCTGGCCCTGTATGTTGTAAAAATTCAGAGGTGCAGTTGTTAAAAATTAAAAGCACACTGCTGTATGCTGTAAAATTTAGGGGTGCTGCTGGCCCTGTATGTTGTAAAAATTTAGAGGTGCAGTTGGTAAAATTTAAAAGAAAACTGCTGTATGCTGTAAAATATAGGGGTGCTGCTGTTCAAATAACATTACACTGGCCCTGTATGTTGTAAAAATTCAGAGGGGCAGTTGTTCAAAATTAAAAGCACACTGCTCTTGGATGCTGGAAAATATAGGGGTGTTGATGTTCAAATAACATTACACTGGCCCTGTATGTTGTAGAAATTCAGAGGTGCAGTTGTTCAAAATTAAAAGCACACTGCTCTTGTATTCTGTAAAATATAAGGGTGTTGCTGTTCAAATAACATTACACTGTCCCTGTATGTTGTAAAAATTCAGAGGAGCAGTTGTTAAAAATCAAAAGCACACTGCTCTTGGATGCTGTAAAATATAGGGGTGTTGATGTTCAAATAACATTACACTGGCCCTGTATGTTGTAAAAATTCAGAGGTGCAGTTGTTAAACGTTAAACGCAAACTGCTATATACTGTAAAATATAGGGGTGCTGCTGTTCAAATAACATTACACTGGCCTTGTATGTTGTAAAAATTCAGAGGTGCAGTTGATAAAAATTAAAAGCACACTGCTGTATGCTGTAAAATATAGGGGTGCTGCTGTTCAAATAACATTACACTGGCCCTGTATTCTGTAATTATACTAGGGTGCTGTGAAAATAAATGGGCACTGTCCTGTGTGCAGTAATAATAAAGGGGTGCTGTCCTGTGAAATGGAGAACAACAATTTGGAGGAAAAAATAGTGGAAGAACAGGAACCACTTCCAGTTCCTAATACTAGTGCTGAAGTTGCTGCTTCCACCAGTCATGACATTGACGATGCAATTCCATCAACGTCACCTGCTAAGGCTGATGCCCAATGTCATAGAGGGCATGTAAAATCCAAGAAGCAAAAATTAATAATCAGAAAAAAAAGAAATTATCTGATGAGAAACGTAAAATTGGCAATATGCCATTCACGACACAAAGTGGCAATGAAAGGCTAAGGCCTTGGCTTATGTTCATGACTGGTGTCTCAGCTTCTCATGAGGATGGAAGCCCTCCTCCCTCTCGAAAATATAAAAAAAAATTAAACTTGTTAAAGCACAGGAAAATACAACTGTGCGTTCAGAGATATCACAAATCACCAAGGAGAGTCCAAGTGTGTCAGCGGTTGCGATATCTAGGCCTGACCTTCCCAAGACTGTATGGAAAGAGGAGGCTCCTATCACCATTTGCACGCCCCCTGCAAGTGCTGGGAAGAGCACCGCCAGTCCAGTTGCTGATATTGAGATTGAGGATGTCCCTGTAGAAGTACATCTGGATGAGGAAGAAATAGGTGTAGCTGGCACTAAGGAGGAAGTTAATGATGAGGATTCTGATGGTGATGTGGTTTGTTTGAATAAGGCACCAGTGGAGACAATTTATATCCATGGGATGAGAAAGCCTATTATCATGCCTGGGCAAAATACCAAAAAAGCTACCTCTTCAGTGTGGAATTATTCCTCCACAAATCCGGACAATATGTGTCAAGCCATGTGTTGCCTTTGCCAATCCGTAATATGTAGGGTTAAGGACGTTAACCACCTGGGAACATCCTCCCTTATACGTCACCTGCAGCGCATTCATCAGAAGTAATTGTCAAGTTCAGAAACTTTGGGTAAGAGCGTAAGCAGTCCACTGACACCTAAATATCTTCTTCCTGTCATACCCAAGTTCCTGCTGTTAGGGTCTCCTGCCCTGTGCTGCCACGTCGTCATGGCAACCGGGAGACAAGTGCTAGCGGAGTAACCTGAGCGCAGCTGATACTCCGGTTCGGGTCTTTTGCTGTGCAGTGGTTACAGGCTCTGTGCACGGCAGGGGATCCGGTGCTGGTTTTTGTGCTCACAGTCTGTGAGGTCTGAGTGGGGCGTGGACAGCACCTGCTTTATAAGGCCTCTTCTCAGGTTAAGCAGATGCTGCTGAATCTTTGTTGGTTAGTCAGTTCCTGAAAGTTAGCCAGTACTGTGTAGCTTTGTATTTGTTGTTGCTTACTGCAAATAGGCCTGGGGATTTGGTACTACACTCTGCCAATCCAGACCTAGCAGTAAGACTGGAGTCAGTCGTTTAGCTTGCTGGGGTTCTTTTACTACTCTGTGAACTTAGCAAGTTTGCGGCTGTATTCTAAGACTTGCCTGCCTAAATCCTGTCTCACTGTGCAAGCTGTCAGGTGTCAGTTTAGTGGCAGTAAGCTGAACCTGTGCACTGCAAGTGAGAATTAGGATTGTGGAGACTCTCCTTGTGTCTATCATTCCATCTCTGACCAAGGAGTTTACTGCCACACCCGTTGGTAAACCTTTAGGGTTTTGCTGTTGCCCTTAGCAACAGCATTTCGGGTTCTCTACGTATTAAAACACAACATCTTGCTTTTCCCATCTGAGCATTACTAATACTAGGGAGACACCCAGTTCCTTAGCCTCTGGGCTTCTCTGTTCACTTTGTGTGTATTTTGTTACCCTATCACCTTCTGTGTACGTAATGTCATATTCCCCAGTCTGTCTGTGAGTTCATTTGTTTTGCATACCTATCCATTCAGACACCAGTACATTCCTGCAGGCACTGGTGTGCATAACAGTTCAAACACCAGTACATTCCTGCAGGCACTGGAGTGCATAACAGTTCTGACACCAGTACATTCCTGCAGGCACTGGTGTGCATAACATATTCAGCAGCCTAATACTCCTGTTGAAATTTTGTGGGAATATGGAGCATATCCCTCAAAATAAGTTGCAACAGGTGGTCGATCAGGTGCAGGTCCTGACTCGACAATTTAATGATTTGTCCATTAAAATGCACACCTCCCAGGCCGCTGGCGGAGCTCCCGCAGCAGCAGCAGCACCTTCAGGGGTTAAGGAGCCGAAAGTAAATCTCCCGGATCGTTTTTCTGGAGATCGCTCGCAGTTCTTTTGTTTCAAGGAGATCTGCAAGCTATACTTCCGGCTTAGGCCTCAGTCTTCTGGGTCGGAGATTCAGCGGGTGGGCATAGTGATTTCCTTGCTACAAGGAGACCCACAGGTCTGGGCATATGGGTTGCAGCCTGACTGTCCGTCGCTTAAACGTGTTGATGCTTTTTTTACGGCACTGGGCATGTTGTATGATGACCCTGACAAGACGGCCTCAGCCGAGGCTCAGATTTCGATCCTTAAGCAAGGGCGAAGGCCAGTTGAGGTTTACTGTACGGAGTTTCGGAGGTTGGCCCATGATACCCAGTGGAATGACCCAGCCCTGAGACACCAGTACCGAAGAGGTCTTTCTAACCAGATAAAGGACCAACTGGTACAATATCCCTTGCCTGATAGCTTGGATCAGCTCATGCAGTTATCCATCCGGGTGGATAGACGGCTGAGAGAGTGTAGGCTTGAAAGGGAGACTGAGGTTTCCTTCTTTCCCAAGGGAACCTCAGACTCTGACGAATTTTCCGAGGAGCCTATGCAGATTGGGGCTACCCGCCTCTCCTCGCGTGAGAAGACGCGGAGGAGACAGCAGGGGTTGTGTTTGAACTGTGGGAATAAAGGTCATGTGGTAGTATCATGCCCAGAAAAGCCAGAAAACTTCAGGGCCTGAGGGTGATGGGAAATATCCTGTCAGGCCAGAAGTCAGAATTTCCCAAGAAGACTTTTATCATTCCGGTGACCTTGAAGATCCTCGGTCAAACTGTCAAGACTGAGGCCTTTGTGGACAGTGGGGCCGACGGGGTTTTTATGGACCGCCAATTGGCCCTGAAACACTCTGTTCCCTTAGTACCCTTGGCATCGGAAATTGAGATTTGTGGGTTAAACGGGGAACCATTATCCCAAGGTAAAATTACCTCTTGCACTAGCCAGATTTCTTTGTTTATTGGAGCCACACACTCTGAAAAATTGTCCTTTTATGTGACTGTCTGTACTTTTGCCCCATTGGTGTTGGGGTTACCCTGGTTAAGGGCCCACAATCCTCAATTTGACTGGGTCTCTGGGGAGATTCTTAGTTGGGGTACTGATTGTTTCAGGAGTTGCTTGAGCCTTCCAGTCAGGCTCTCGCAGCTAAGTTTGCCAGGATTGCCAGGGTGTTATGCAGATTTTGCGGACGTGTTCTCCAAAAAAGTTGCAGAGGTACTACCTCCCCATCGCCCCTATGACTGTGCCATTGATTTGTTGCCAAATGCTAAGCTTCCCAAGAGCAGGTTGTACTCCCTGTCACGTCCTGAGACTCAGGCTATGGCAGAGTACATTCAGGAGAACTTGGCTAAGGGATTTATCAGACCTTCACAGTCTCCAGTTGGGTCGGGGTTCTTCTTCGTGGGTAAAAAGGACGGTTCGTTGCGACCCTGCATCGACTTCAGGGAATTGAACCGTATCACGATTAAAAACTCATACCCACTGCCTCTCATTTCGGTCTTGTTTGACCAGCTTCGTACTGCCACCATTAATTCTAAGATTGACCAGCGCGGTGCTTACAATCTAATCCGAATAAGAGAGGGGGATGAATGGAAGACTGCCTTTAATACCCACTCAGGGCATTATGAATATTTGGTGATGCCTTTTGGGCTCTCTAATGCCCCGGCAGTCTTCCAGGAATTCATGAGCGATGTGCTCAGGGAATATTTGGAAAGATTCTTAGTTGTTTATCTAGATGACATCCTAATCTTCTCTCATTCCCTGGAGGAACATCGGAAGCATGTACGCTTAGTCCTCCAGAAACTCAGAGACCACCGGCTTGGGGCGAAGCTGGAGAAGTGCGAATTTGAAGTTCAGCAAATCGCATTTCTAGGATATATTATCTCCCCAGAAGGTTTCCAAATGGAGGGTTCCAAGGTACAGGCAGTTCTGGATTGGGTGCAGCCCACTAGTTTGAAGGCGCTTCAGCGTTTCCTGGGCTTTGCGAATTTTTATAGACGATTTATCGCTGGATTTTCATCTATAGTGGCGCCCTTGGTGGCACTCACTAAGAAAGGGGCGGATGTTGCTCACTGGTCTTGTGAGGCTAAAGCGGCTTTTGCCCGTCTCAAAAGGGCATTTGTATCGGCCAAGGTGCTGCGACACCCAGATCCAGAGCGTCCTTTTGTGGTGGAGGTGGATGCCTCTGAGATGGGTATTGGGGCAGTGCTTTCTCAGATGGGAGTGTCTGATAATCGCCTTCATCCCTGTGCTTACTTTTCCCGTAAATTTTCGCCTGCCGAGATGAATTATGACGTGGGTAACCGGGAATTGTTGGCTATTAAGGATGCACTCGAGGAGTGGAGACACTGGCTTGAGGGGGCTAAGTTTGTGGTCTCAATTCTCACCGACCATAAGAATCTGGCATATTTAGAGTCAGCGAAGCGTCTCAATGCCAGGCAGGCACGATGGGCTTTGTTTTTTGCTCGCTTTTATTTTTTGATAACATATCGCCCTGGGTCAAAAAAAAACATCAAGGCTGATGCGCTCTCGCAGAGTTTTGCTCCAATCCAGGAGACCACCGAGGAGCCGTTGCCCATTGTGTCCCCATCATGTATTAAAGTGGGCATTACCCAGGACCTCTTATCATTAGTCCTTAGAGCACAGGAGCAGGCTCCTCCAGACCTTCCGGTAGGTCTTTTGTTTGTGCCTCCTAGGTTAAGACAGCGAGTGTTCCTGGAATTCCATGCCAAGAAGTCGGCAGGTCACCCGGGTATTGCCAGAACTCGGGAGTTGCTATCTAGGGCGGTGTGGTGGCCCTCGGTGGCTAAGGATGTGGATCAGTGGGTTCGGGCATGTGACATCTGTGCCCGAAATAAGACTCCTAGAGGGGTTCCTGTTGGCCCATTACATCCACTCTCTATCCCATCTAAGCCATGGACCCACATTTCAATGGATTTTGTGGTGGACTTGCCCAAATCCTCGGGGATGACAGCCATCTGGGTTGTCGTTGACAGGTTTTCGAAGATGGCGCACTTCGTTCCACTGGTTGGGCTGCCATCGGCCAGATGCCTGTCTGAATTATTTATGCTGCATGTTGTGCGTCTCCACGGGTTGCCACTTGATGTGGTCTCTGACCGCGGATCCCAGTTTGTGGCCAAATTCTTGAGGGCATTTTGTTCCGATCTCCAGATTTCTGTCAGCTTGTCGTCAGGCTACCATCCGCAGTCTAATGGGCAGACTGAAAGGGTGAACCAGTCCTTGGAGCAGTTCCTCAGGTGTTATGTCTCCAAGTGTCAGACTGACTGGGTTGCTCATCTGTCCATGGCGGAGTTTGCCTATAACAACGCGGCTCACTCTGCTACAGGGATCTCTCCCTTCCTTTGTGTGTATGGGCATCATCCTAAGGCCAATTCTTTTGACCCCCTGGACTCCACGCCTGATGGTTCCTCTGTGGTTTCGGTCCTTAGAGGTATTTGGCGGAAAGTGAAGAAAGCCCTTGTGTCTGTGTCATTAGTGACCAAAAGGGTTTTTGATAAGCGGAAAAGACCCTGCAGCTTCAAATTAGGAGACTTCGTCTGGTTGTCTACCAAGAATTTGAAGTTGAGACAGCCATCTCATAAGTTAGGCCCCCGGTTCATCGGCCCTTATAAGATCACCAGGGTTATCAATCCGGTGGCATTTCAGTTAGATCTGCCCCGTTCTTTGGGTATCAATAAAACATTTCATTGTTCCCTTTTAAAACGGGCGATTAGTAATCCTTCTTCCAGTGGAAGACCTTCCCCTCTTCTGATACGTGGCCAGAGGGAGTTTGTTGTTGAAAAGATTCTTGACTCCAAGATGGTTCGGGGTCGGCTGTCATTTTTGGTGCACTGGAAGGGGTATGGCCCGGAGGAGCGGTCGTGGGTGCGCAGTTGTGATCTTCATGCCCCCAGACTGATACGCTCTTTCTTCTCGCAGTTCCCCGATAAACCCGGTGGTAGGGGTTCTTTGACCCCTCGTCAGAGGGGGGGTACTGTTAGGGTCTCCTGCCCTGTGCTGCCACATCGTCATGGCAACCGGGAGACAAGTGCTAGCGGAGTAACCTGAGCGCAGCTGATACTCCGGTTCGGGTCTTTTGCTGTGCAGTGGTTACAGGCTCTGTGCACGGCAGGGGATCCGGTGCTGGTTTTTGTGCTCACAGTCTGTGAAGTCTGAGTGGGGCGTGGACAGCACCTGCTTTATAAGGCCTCTTCTCAGGTTAAGCAGATGCTGCTGAATCTTTGTTGGTTAGTCAGTTCCTGAAAGTTAGCCAGTACTGTGTAGCTTTGTATTTGTTGTTGCTTACTGCAAATAGGCCTGGGGATTTGGTACTACACTCTGCCAATCCAGACCTAGCAGTAAGACTGGAGTCAGTCGTTTAGCTTGCTGGGGTTCTTTTACTACTCTGTGAACTTAGCAAGTTTGCGGCTGTATTCTAAGACTTGCCTGCCTAAATCCTGTCTCACTGTGCAAGGTGTCAGGTGTCAGTTTAGTGGCAGTAAGCTGAACCTGTGCACTGCAAGTGAGAATTAGGATTGTGGAGACTCTCCTTGTGTCTATCATTCCATCTCTGACCAAGGAGTTTACTGCCACACCCGTTGGTAACCCTTTAGGGTTTTGCTGTTGCCCTTAGCAACAGCATTTCGGGTTCTCTACGTATTAAAACACAACATCTTGCTTTTCCCATCTGAGCATTACTAATACTAGGGAGACACCCAGTTCCTTAGCCTCTGGGCTTCTCTGTTCACTTTGTGTGTATTTTGTTACCCTATCACCTTCTGTGTACGTAATGTCATATTCCCCAGTCTGTCTGTGAGTTCATTTGTTTTGCATACCTATCCATTCAGACACCAGTACATTCCTGCAGGCACTGGTGTGCATAACAGTTCAAACACCAGTACATTCCTGCAGGCACTGGAGTGCATAACAGTTCTGACACCAGTACATTCCTGCAGGCACTGGTGTGCATAACACCTGCAAGCCACACCACCAACTCCCTCAATGTCAACTTCCTCCTCAGTCAGGAACGTGATTAGTCCTGCAGGCCTTGTCACTGGCATGACTGATGAGTCCTCTCCTAAACGGGATTCCTCTGGAGGAACCTTGAGTAGTTCACCTACTGCTGCTGCTGCCGCTGCTGTTGTTGCTGATGGGAGTCGATCATCATCCCAGAGGGGAAGTCGGAAGACCACTTGTACCACTTCAACTAAGCAATTGACTGTCCAACAGTCCTTTGCGATGAAATATGACAACAGTCACCCTGATGCAAAGCGGATAACTGAGGCCATAACAACTATGCTGGTGTTAGACGTGCGTCCGGTATCCGCCATCAGTGCAGTGGGATTTAGACAGTTAATGGATGTACTGTGTCCCCGGTACCAAATCTCATCTAGATTCCACTTCACTACGAAAGTGATTCCCAGACTGTACAGGGACATTAAGAAAAGTGTCCTCAGTGTCCTGAAAAATGTGGTTGTACCCAGTGTCCACTTAACCACAGACATGTGGATAAGTGGAGCAGGGCAAACTAAGGACTACATGACTGTGACAGCCCACTGGGTAGATGTATTGCCTCCCACAGCAACAACAGCAGCAGCGGCACCAGTAGCAGCATCTCACAAACACCAACTTTTTCCTAGGCAGGCTACGCTGTGTATCACCGGTTTCCATAAGAGGCACACCGCTGACAACCTCTTTCAGAAACTGAGGGACATCATCGCACAATGGCTTACCCCACTTAGACTCTCCTGGGGATTTGTGATATCGGACAATGCCACCAATATTGTGCGTGCATTACATCTGGGCAAATTCCAGCACGTCCCATATTTTGCACATACAATTAATTTGGTGGTGCAGAATTTAAAAAAAAAATGACAGGGGCGTGCCAGAGATGTGGGCCAAAAAATTGCGGGCCACTTTCGACATTCAGCCACTGCGTGCCGAAGACTGGAGTGCCAGCAAACACTTCTGAACCTGCCCTACCATCACCTGAAGCAAGAGGTGGTAATGAGGTAGAATTCAACACTCTATATACTTCAGAGGATGGAGGAGCAGCAAAAGGCCATTCAAGCCTATACATCCACTTACGATATAGGCAAAGGAGGGTTAATGGACCTGACTCAAGCACAGTGGAGAATGATTTCTGTGTTGTGTAAGGATCTGCAACCCTTCAAACTTGCCACATGTGAAGTCAGTTCAGACACTGCCAGCTTGAGTCAGGTCATTCACCTCATTAGGCTTTTGCAGAAGCAGCTGGAGAAATTGAAGGAGGAGCTAAGATGGAGCGATTCCGCTAAGTATGTGGGACTTGTGGATGGAGCCCTTCATTCACTTTGCCAGGATTCAAAGGTGGTCAATCTGTTAAAATCAGAGCACTACATTTTGGTCACCGTGCGTGATTCTAGATTTAAAGCCTATGTTGTATCTCTCTTTCCAGCAGACACAAGTCTGCAGAGGTGCAAAGACCTGCTGGTGAGTACATTGTCAACTCAAGTGGAACGTGACCTATCAACAGCCCCTCCTTCATTTTCTCCCACAACTGGTGCTACGAGTTAAAGGATAAAATTTCCTAGCCCACCCACTGGTGGTGATGCAGGGCAGTCAGGAGCAAGTGTTGACATCTAGTCCGGACTGAAGGACCTACCAACGATTACTGACATGTGTACTGTCACTGCATAAGATGGTGCCACCATTGAAAGAATGGTGGAGGATTATATCGGTGACAGCATCCAAGTAGGCATGTCAGACAGTCTGTATGTATACTGGCAGGATAAAGAGGCAATTTGGAGGCCCTTGCACAAACTGGCTTTATTTTACCTAAGCTGTCCCCTCTCCAGTGTGTACTCCAAAAGAGTGTTTAGTTCAGCCGGTCACCTTGTCAGCGATCGGCATAGGAGGTTACTTCCACAAAATGTTGAGAAGATGATGTTCATCAAACTGAATTATAAATTCCTCCAGGAAGACCTTTACAGGTTGAGTCTCCCTTATCCAAAATGCTTGGGACCAGAGGTATTTTGGATATGGGATTTTTCCGTATTTTGGAATAATTGCATACCATAATGAGATATCATGGGTGATGGGACCTAAATCTAAGCACAGAATACATTTATGTTACATATACACCTTATACACACAGCCTGAAGGACATTTAATACAATATTTTTAATAACTTTGTGTATTAAACAAAGTTTGTGTACATTGAGCCATCAAAAAACAAAGGTTTCACTATCTCACTCTCACTCAAAAAAGTCCGTATTTCGGAATATTCCGTATTTCGGAATATGTGGATATGGGATACTCAACCTGTACCAGCAATTGCCTCCAGAAAGTACACAGGGACCTGTGATGGTGGATTCCAGTGGGGATGAATTAAAACTCTCCGAGGAGAAGGATGTACACACCTTAAGGGGTGAGGAATCGGAGGATGAGGACGACATCTTGCCTTTGTAGAGCCAGTTTTTGCAAGGAGAGATGAATTGCTTCTTTTTTTTTGGGGGGGGGGGATTAATTGCTTCTTTTTTTGTGGGGGCCCAAACAAACCAGTCATTTCAACCACAGTCATGTGGCAGACCCTGTCACTGAAATGATTGGTTTGCTAAAGTGTGCATGTCCTGTTTATACAACATAAGGGTGGGTGGGAGGGCCCAAGAACAATTCCATCTTGCACCTCTATTTTTTTCTTTGTATTATGTACTCTTTGGGGCTTAGTTTTTAAATCTGTCATCCTGTCTGCTACTGCAGGGCCACTCCTAGATTGGCCAGGTGTTTGTGCCGCCCACTTGTGTCGCTTAGCTTAGTCATTCAGCGACCTCGGTGCACCTCTTTTTTTCTTTGCATTATGTGCTCTTTGGGGCCTAGTTTTTAAAACTGCCATCCTGTCTGCCACTGCAGTGCCACTCCTAGATGGGCCAGGTGTTTGTGCCGCCCACTTGTGTCGCTTAATTTAGTATTCCAGTCAGTGTCTACAGCCATCAAATTTCTCCCCAAGTGTGAATCCAGCCATCAAGTCTCCTCCCACCTTGTGCCTCCAGCTATCAAATCTTTCTACCTTGTTTGTCTCCAGCAATCCAATCCCCAACCTATCTTTTTAACAAGCTCTCATAACTTACTTACCTTTGTAGTCTTCCCTCTGCTTCTCTCCTCTGCGATGTGCTCTCTGTTGACGTCAGGGGCGGATTGGGATAGAAAACTAGCCCGGGAAATTTCTGGATGCAGCCCTAATGGAGGCGGAGTGTTGAGGGGGTGGAGTCTGCCATGCGTGGCAGGAAACTCGCTACTCATAGGGCCTCATTCTGTTAGATGCAGTTGCAGCTTCCTTGGGTTTTTTACAGAAATTGGGGTAAATTTACTAAGATGGGAATTCTACTGAAGATGGGATGTTACCCATACTCCAGATTCTACTTCTCATTTATCTAGCACTTTCTAGAAGTTAATACCTGGAATCTGATTGGTTGCTGTAGAATTCCCATCTTAGTACATTTACCCCATTGTTTCTGCTACTTTCTGCAAATGCAGCTCTCTAGTTTGCATCCGTGCGTATAAATAAACAAGGACTGAGATGCCCACTGGGTGCAGGGGGTTGTGTGTCATTGTATGAGGTGCTGGATACAGGGATCTGTGTGTTAATGTGTGAGAGGATGGGTAAGGGCGTTTCAACAGAGTAGGGGGCCCGTGTGCATTCCCGGGTGGGCGCCCTCCTCTGTACGGCGCTGTAGACTCCGGCATTGTGCTGGAGTCAACTGCGCATGTGCAGGTCTCCGGAAACATGTCGCCTGCCATGATCCGGAGACCAATTTGGCGGTGATTTCCACCATGATCGCAGTGCCCGACGCTGTACTCTGGCAAGGTAAATATTAAAAAGAGTGCAATGAGTGCTTTGTGGGCCCCTCCTGGACCCAGGGGCGCATGTGCACTGCACACATTGCACCAATTCCAGAAACGCCAATGGGGCTGAGTACAGGGGGCAGTGTGTGTTAGTGTGTGTGGTGCTGTGTACAGGGGCAGTTTCTGTCAGTGTGTGTGGTGCTGGGTACAGGGGCAATGTGTGAGGTGCTGGTGAATGGATGGGTACAGGCGGCAGTGTGTGAGGTGCTAGATAAAGGGTTCTGTGTGTCAGTGCATGTGGGGCTGGGCACAGGGGACTCTGTGATTCAGTGTGTAAGGTGCTGTGTGTATAGGGGACTGTTTGTCAGTGAGAGAATGTGGGGTTGGGGAGAGTTATCACATGTGGGCTGCAGCCAGGGTAGTAATAGAGTTGATCACAGGCCAGGAGATGCCTCCCAGCAGCAAAGACGGCCAGTCCCCATTCTGCTTACCAAGATCTGTTGCCTGGTGTCCGGGATCATCAGCTGAGGTAGACAGCCATCCAGTCTGCACTCTCAGCTATTCGTTCCGATTACGTGGTAGATTGGGCTAGTCCTGCTAGGTGCCGCCCACTATGCAAATAACCCAGCCGTAGCCAGCACAGTGAGAGGCCGCCAGTCTCGATATGTGTGATGCCTGGCCTCTCACTGCACTGGCTGCGACTGGGTTATTTGCATGCTCGGCGGCACTCAGCAACTTCATAGTAGTGGCTCCAGCCTGGACTGGCTGCGTCCGCAGTTGCAATAATAGATGAATCGTCCGTGTGTTGGGGAAAGGGGGTTAGTACGGCGACCACGGGGAGGACGGTGATCAGCCCACTGGCAAATCGTTCCAGCATCCCGGCGTATCAATCCACACCTGAATGATGTTGACGTGACTCTAGGTCACATTATTGTAAGCTGTAGGAGCTGTATGATCAGCACTGGGCTGCACAGGCTTTTTGTTGCTGCTGCTGCTGCCTGTCATATAACAGGCAACAGTGCAGCAGTGCTGGAAAGCCTGTACATACCATTGGAGCTGTTACAGCAGAGCTTAATGTCCAGCCTGCCCAATTTCCCCTAGACTTTTTCGGGTGCCCCTAGGCTTTTACTGAACCACCTAGGCTTTTCCAGATGCCTCCAGGCATTTGCCCATACTGCCTATTCCTGGTGTCAGCTCTGATGAGTGTGCTATTTAAGGTATGGCGTAGGATTTATAACATTGACAACAGAACAAGTACATCCAGATATCCTGCCACTATCACCATAGGGGACAGCTCTGTGTTACTTGTGGGTGCTTGTGCACCCCCAATATTTGTGCTGCACTAATCATGTCTATTCATCACATTATGTAATCATACGGGTGGGGGATATATGTGCAGATGCATTCAAAGTACAGTAAGGGTATGGTGTGGATGGTCAGCCACAAAATTGGTATCAAATAGTCAGAAATATAGCTGGCCTTGAGGTGTCGGACTTGTTGGTGCTATTCTTCTGGTCTCTGTTGCACACTGATGACTGTGTCTGATTGATCGCACACATTTAAAACACAAGTTTTAAACAATGTCTGATTGATTGCACATGTTTAACATGAGTATGAGCTTTTACATCTTAAAACTAGAGATGAGCGGGTTCGGTTCCTTGAGATCCGAACCCCCCCGAACTTCACCTATTTTACACAGGTCCGAGGCAGCCTCGGATCTTCCCGCCTTGCTCGGTTAACCCGAACGAGGCCGAACGACATCATCCCGCTGTCGGATTCTCGCGAGATTCGTATTCCATATAAAGAGCCGTGCGTCGCCGCCATTTTCACTCGTGCATTGGAGATTGAATGGAGAGGACGTGGCTACGTTCTCTCCCTGCAAAGCTCCATATCTGTGCTCAGTGTGCTGCAAATATCTGTGCTCAGTGTGCTGCAAATATCTGTGCTCAGTGTGCTGCAAATATCTACGTTCTCTCCCTGAAAAGCTCCATATCTGTGCTCAGTGTGCTGCAAATATCTGATCAGTGTGCTGCATTGTGGGGACCACCAGTATTATAGTACAGTACAGTAGGCCATTGCTGTATCTTGCAGCTCCGTGTCAGACTCAGTTCTAGACAGTATCCTGATCATCACTGCTCAATATCTGCAGCATTGTTGTGTGACCAGTATATATATATATATTATATATAGAAGTACAGTGCAGCATTTTGGTGACCACCAGTATAGTAGTACAGTACAGTAGTCCATTGCTGTATCTTGCAGCTCCGTGTCACTGCAAGTATCCATCCATATCTGTGCTGCATTGTTGTGAGCAGTATATATAGTAATATATATAGTAGTACAGTGCAGCATTTTGGTGACCAACAGTACATAGTTGTACAGTACAGAAGTCCATTGCTGTATCTTGCAGCTCCGTGTCACTGCAAGTATCCATCCATATCTGTGCTGCATTGTTGTGAGCAGTATATATAGTAGTACAGTGCAGCATATTGGTGACCAACAGTATATAGTAGAGATGAGCGCCGGAAATTTTTTCGGGTTTTGTGTTTTGGTTTTGGGTTCGGTTCCGCGGCCGTGTTTTGGGTTCGACCGCGTTTTGGCAAAACCTCACCGAATTTTTTTTGTCGGATTCGGGTGTGTTTTGGATTCGGGTGTTTTTTTCAAAAAACACTAAAAAACAGCTTAAATCATAGAATTTGGGGGTCATTTTGATCCCAAAGTATTATTAACCTCAAAAACCATAATTTACACTCATTTTCAGTCTATTCTGAATACCTCACACCTCACAATATTATTTTTAGTCCTAAAATTTGCACCTAGGTCGCTGGATGACTAAGCTAAGCGACCCTAGTGGCCGACACAAACACCGGGCCCATCTAGGAGTGTCACTGCAGTGTCACGCAGGATGTCCCTTCCAAAAAACCCTCCCCAAACAGCACATGACGCAAAGAAAAAAAGAGGCGCAATGAGGTAGCTGTGTGAGTAAGATAAGCGACCCTAGTGGCCGACACAAACACCGGGCCCATCTAGGAGTGTCACTGCAGTGCCACGCAGGATGTCCCTTCCAAAAAACCCTCCCCAAACAGCACATGACGCAAAGAAAAAAAGAGGCGCAATGAGGTAGCTGTGTGAGTAAGATAAGCGACCCTAGTGGCCGACACAAACACCGGGCCCATCTAGGAGTGTCACTGCAGTGTCACGCAGGATGTCCCTTCCAAAAAACCCTCCCCAAACAGCACATGACGCAAAGAAAAAAAGAGGCGCAATGAGGTAGCTGTGTGAGTAAGATAAGCGACCCTAGTGGCCGACACAAACACCGGGCCCATCTAGGAGTGTCACTGCAGTGTCACGCAGGATGTCCCTTCCAAAAAACCCTCCCCAAACAGCACATGACGCAAAGAAAAAAAGAGGCGCAATGAGGTAGCTGTGTGAGTAAGATTAGCGACCCTAGTGGCCGACACAAACACCGGGCCCATCTAGGAGTGTCACTGCAGTGTCACGCAGGATGTCCCTTCCAAAAAACCCTCCCCAAACAGCACATGACGCAAAGAAAAAAAGAGGCGCAATGAGGTAGCTGTGTGAGTAAGATAAGCGACCCTAGTGGCCGACACAAACACCGGGCCCATCTAGGAGTGGCACTGCAGTGTCACGCAGGATGTCCCTTCCAAAAAACCCTCCCCAAACAGCACATGACGCAAAGAAAAATTAAAGAAAAAAGAGGTGCAAGATGGAATTGTCCTTGGGCCCTCCCACCAACCCTTATGTTGTATAAACAGGACATGCACACTTTAACCAACCCATCATTTCAGTGACAGGGTCTGCCACACGACTGTGACTGAAATGACGGGTTGGTTTGGACCCCCACCAAAAAAGAAGCAATTAATCTCTCCTTGCACAAACTGGCTCTACAGAGGCAAGATGTCCACCTCATCATCATCCTCCGATATATCACCGTGTACATCCCCCTCCTCACAGATTATCAATTCGTCCCCACTGGAATCCACCATCTCAGCTCCCTGTGTACTTTGTGGAGGCAATTGCTGCTGGTCAATGTCTCCACGGAGGAATTGATTATAATTCATTTTAATGAACATCATCTTCTCCACATTTTCTTGATGTAACCTCGTACGCCGATTGTTGACAAGGTGAGCGGCGGCACTAAACACTCTTTCGGAGTACACACTTGTGGGAGGGCAACTTAGGTAGAATAAAGCCAGTTTGTGCAAGGGCCTCCAAATTGCCTCTTTTTCCTGCCAGTATAAGTACGGACTGTGTGACGTGCCTACTTGGATGCGGTCACTCATATAATCCTCCACCATTCTTTCAATGGTGAGAGAATCATATGCAGTGACAGTAGACGACATGTCCGTAATCGTTGTCAGGTCCTTCAGTCCGGACCAGATGTCAGCATCAGCAGTCGCTCCAGACTGCCCTGCATCACCGCCAGCGGGTGGGCTCGGAATTCTGAGCCTTTTCCTCGCACCCCCAGTTGCGGGAGAATGTGAAGGAGGAGATGTTGACAGGTCGCGTTCCGCTTGACTTGACAATTTTCTCACCAGCAGGTCTTTCAACCCCAGCAGACTTGTGTCTGCCGGAAAGAGAGATCCAAGGTAGGCTTTAAATCTAGGATCGAGCACGGTGGCCAAAATGTAGTGCTCTGATTTCAACAGATTGACCACCCGTGAATCCTTGTTAAGCGAATTAAGGGCTCCATCCACAAGTCCCACATGCCTAGCGGAATCGCTCCGTGTTAGCTCCTCCTTCAATGTCTCCAGCTTCTTCTGCAAAAGCCTGATGAGGGGAATGACCTGACTCAGGCTGGCAGTGTCTGAACTGACTTCACGTGTGGCAAGTTCAAAGGGCATCAGAACCTTGCACAACGTTAAAATCATTCTCCACTGCACTTGAGACAGGTGCATTCCACCTCCTATATCGTGCTCAATTGTATAGGCTTGAATGGCCTTTTGCTGCTCCTCCAACCTCTGAAGCATATAGAGGGTTGAATTCCACCTCGTTACCACTTCTTGCTTCAGATGATGGCAGGGCAGGTTCAGTAGTTTTTGGTGGTGCTCCAGTCTTCTGTACGTGGTGCCTGTACGCCGAAAGTGTCCCGCAATTCTTCTGGCCACCGACAGCATCTCTTGCACGCCCCTGTCGTTTTTTAAAAAATTCTGCACCACCAAATTCAAGGTATGTGCAAAACATGGGACGTGCTGGAATTTGCCCATATTTAATGCACACACAATATTGCTGGCGTTGTCCGATGCCACAAATCCACAGGAGAGTCCAATTGGGGTAAGCCATTCCGCGATGATCTTCCTCAGTTGCCGTAAGAGGTTTTCAGCTGTGTGCGTATTCTGGAAAGCGGTGATACAAAGCGTAGCCTGCCTAGGAAAGAGTTGGCGTTTGCGAGATGCTGCTACTGGTGCCGCCGCTGCTGTTCTTGCGGCGGGAGTCCATACATCTACCCAGTGGGCTGTCACAGTCATATAGTCCTGACCCTGCCCTGCTCCACTTGTCCACATGTCCGTGGTTAAGTGGACATTGGGTACAACTGCATTTTTTAGGACACTGGTGAGTCTTTTTCTGACGTCCGTGTACATTCTCGGTATCGCCTGCCTAGAGAAGTGGAACCTAGATGGTATTTGGTAACGGGGGCACACTGCCTCAATAAATTGTCTAGTTCCCTGTGAACTAACGGCGGATACCGGACGCACGTCTAACACCAACATAGTTGTCAAGGCCTCAGTTATCCGCTTTGCAGCAGGATGACTGCTGTGATATTTCATCTTCCTCGCAAAGGACTGTTGGACAGTCAATTGCTTACTGGAAGTAGTACAAGTGGGCTTACGACTTCCCCTCTGGGATGACCATCGACTCCCAGCAGCAACAACAGCAGCGCCAGCAGCAGTAGGCGTTACACGCAAGGATGCATCGGAGGAATCCCAGGCAGGAGAGGACTCGTCAGAATTGCTAGTGACATGGCCTGCAGGACTATTGGCATTCCTGGGGAAGGAGGAAATTGACACTGAGGGAGTTGGTGGGGTGGTTTGCGTGAGCTTGGTTACAAGAGGAAGGGATTTACTGGTCAGTGGACTGCTTCCGCTGTCGCCCAAAGTTTTTGAACTTGTCACTGACTTATTATGAATGCGCTGCAGGTGACGTATAAGGGAGGATGTTCCGAGGTGGTTAACGTCATTATCCCTACTTATTACAGCTTGACAAAGGCAACACACGGCTTGACACCTGTTGTCCGCTTTTCTGTTGAAATACCTCCACACTGAAGAGCTGATTTTTTTGGTATTTTCACCAGGCATGTCAACGGCCATATTCCTCCCACGGACAACAGGTGTCTCCCCGGGTGCCTGACTTAAACAAACCACCTCACCATCAGAACCCTCCTGGTCAATTTCCTCCCCAGCGCCAGCAACACCCATATCCTCCTCATCCTGGTGTACTTCAACACTGACATCTTCAATCTGACTATCAGGAACTGGACTGCGGGTGCTCCTTCCAGCACTTGCAGGGGGCGTGCAAATGGTGGAAGGCGCATGCTCTTCACGTCCAGTGTTGGGAAGGTCAGGCATCGCAACCGACACAATTGGACTCTCCTTGTGGATTTGGGATTTCGAAGAACGCACAGTTCTTTGCGGTGCTTTTGCCAGCTTGAGTCTTTTCAGTTTTCTAGCGAGAGGCTGAGTGCTTCCATCCTCATGTGAAGCTGAACCACTAGCCATGAACATAGGCCAGGGCCTCAGCCGTTCCTTGCCACTCCGTGTGGTGAATGGCATATTGGCAAGTTTACGCTTCTCCGACGACAATTTTATTTTAGGTTTTGGAGTCCTTTTTTTACTGATATTTGGTGTTTTGGATTTGACATGCTCTGTACTATGACATTGGGCATCGGCCTTGGCAGACGACGTTGCTGGCATTTCATCGTCTCGGCCATGACTAGTGGCAGCAGCTTCAGCACGAGGTGGAAGTGGATCTTGATCTTTCCCTAATTTTGGAACCTCAACATTTTTGTTCTCCATATTTTAATAGGCACAACTAAAAGGCACCTCAGGTAAACAATGGAGATGGATGGATACTAGTATACTTATGGATGGACTGCCGAGTGCCGACACAGAGGTAGCTACAGCCGTGGACTACCGTACTGTACTGTGACTGCTGCTAATATAGACTGGTTGATAATGAGATGTAGTATGCATAAAGAAGAAAGAAAAAAAAACCACGGGTAGGTGGTATACAATTATGGATGGACTGCCGAGTGCCGACACAGAGGTAGCTACAGCCGTGGACTACCGTACTGTACTGTGTCTGCTGCTAATATAGACTGGATGATAATGAGATGTAGTATGTATAAAGAAGAAAGAAAAAAAAAACCACGGGTAGGTGGTATACAATTATGGATGGACTGCCGAGTGCCGACACAGAGGTAGCTACAGCCGTGGACTACCGTACTGTACTGTGTCTGCTGCTAATATAGACTGGATGATAATGAGATGTAGTATGTATAAAGAAGAAAGAAAAAAAAAAACACGGGTAGGTGGTATACAATTATGGATGGACTGCCGAGTGCCGACACAGAGGTAGCAACAGCCGTGGACTACCGTACTGTACTGTGTCTGCTGCTAATATAGACTGGTTGATAATGAGATGTAGTATGTATAAAGAAGAAAGAAAAAAAAAACCACGGGTAGGTGGTATACAATTATGGATGGACTGCCGAGTGCCGACACAGAGGTAGCTACAGCCGTGGACTACCGTACTGTACTGTGTCTGCTGCTAATATAGACTGGATGATAATGAGATGTAGTATGTATAAAGAAGAAAGAAAAAAAAACCACGGGTAGGTGGTATACAATTATGGATGGACTGCCGAGTGCCGACACAGAGGTAGCTACAGCCGTGGACTACCGTACTGTACTGTGTCTGCTGCTAATATAGACTGGTTGATAATGAGATGTAGTATGTATAAAGAAGAAAGAAAAAAAAACCACGGGTAGGTGGTATACAATTATGGATGGACTACCGAGTGCCGACACAGAGGTACCTACAGCCGTGGACTACCGTACTGTACTGTGTCTGCTGCTAATATAGACTGGATGATAATGAGATGTAGTATGTATAAAGAAGAAAGAAAAAAAAACCACGGGTAGGTGGTATACAATTATGGATGGACTGCCGAGTGCCGACACAGAGGTAGCTACAGCCGTGGACTACCGTACTGTACTGTGTCTGCTGCTAATATAGACTGGATGATAATGAGATGTAGTATGTATGTATAAAGAAGAAAGAAAAAAAAAACACTGGTAGGTGGTATACAATTATGGATGGACTTCCGAGTGCCGACACAGAGGTAGCTACAGCCGTGGACTACCGTACTGTACTGTGTCTGCTGCTAATATAGACTGGATGATAATGAGATGTAGTATGTATGTATAAAGAAGAAAGAAAAAAAAAAAACACGGGTAGGTGGTATACAATTATGGATGGACTGCCGAGTGCCGACACAGAGGTAGCTACAGCCGTGAACTACCGTACTGTGTCTGCTGCTAATATAGACTGGTTGATAATGAGATGTAGTATGTATAAAGAAGAAAGAAAAAAAAACCACGGGTAGGTGGTATACAATTATGGATGGACTGCCGAGTGCCGACACAGAGGTAGCTACAGCCGTGGACTACCGTACTGTACTGTGTCTGCTGCTAATATAGACTGGATGATAATGAGATGTAGTATGTATAAAGAAGAAAGAAAAAAAAAAACACGGGTAGGTGGTATACAATTATGGATGGACTGCCGAGTGCCGACACAGAGGTAGCTACAGCCGTGAACTACCGTACTGTGTCTGCTGCTAGTAGACTGGATGATAAATAATGATATAAAAAATATATATATATCACTACTGCAGCCGGACAGGTATATATTATATAATGACGGACCTGCTGGAGTGGACACTGTCTGTCAGCAGAATGAGTTTTTTAATTTTTATAGAATAAAAAAACACCACACAAGTCACACGACGAGTGTACTTTTTCAGGCAGACATTCAATCACAATATACTATACTGGTGGTCAGTGTGGTCAGGTCACTGGTCACAGTGGTCAGTGGTCAGTCACACTGGCAGTGGCACTCTGGCAGCAAAAGTGTGCACTGTTTAATATGTACTCCTGGCTCCTGCTATAACCTATAACTGCTCCCCAGTCTCCCCCACAATTAAGCTGTGTGAGCACAGTCAGATATTATACATAGATGATGCAGCACACTGGGCTGAGCACAGATATGGTATGTGAGTGTGACTGAGTCACTGTGTATCGTTTTTTTCAGGCAGAGAACAAGAACAGAACGGATTATTAAATAATAATAAATTATAAAACTGCACTGGTGGTCAGGTCACTGGTCATCAGTCACTAGTATAACTCCTCCTAAGCTCCAGTAAGTAAATGAAGTGTCTCACTCTCACTCTCCTATCTATTTTAATTTCTAAACGGAGAGGACGCCAGCCACGTCCTCTCCCTATCAATCTCAATGCACGTGTGAAAATGGCCGCGACGCGCGGCTCCTTATATAGAATCCGAGTCTCGCGATAGAATCCGAGCCTCGCGAGAATCCGACAGCGTGATGATGACGTTCGGGCGCGCTCGGGTTAACCGAGCAAGGCGGGAAGATCCGAGTCGCTCGGACCCGTGTAAAAAAACATGAAGTTCGGGCGGGTTCGGATTCAGAGAAACCGAACCCGCTCATCTCTAGTATATAGTTGTACAGTACAGTAGTCCATTGCTGTATCTTGCAGCTCCGTGTCACTGCAAGTATCCATCCATACCTGTGCTGCATTGTTGTGAGCAGTATATATAGTAGTACAGTGCAGCATTTTGGTGACCAACAGTATATAGTTGTACAGAACAGTAGTCCATTGCTATTGATATAATAATATTACTGGCATATATTTCCACACATTAAAAAATGGAGAACAAAAATGTGGAGGGTGAAAAATGGAAAGATCAAGATCCACTTCCACCTAGTGCTGAAGCTGCTGCCACTAGTCATGGCCGAGACGATTAAATGCCATCAATGTCGTCTGCCAAGGCCGATGCCCAATGTCATAGTAGAGAGCATGTAAAATAAAAAATACTAAAGTTCAGTAAAATGACCCAAAAATCTAAATTAAAAGCATCTGAAGAAGCGTAAACTTGCCAATATGCCATTTACGACACGGAGTGGCAAGGAACGGCTGAGGCCCTGGCCTATGTTCATGGCTAGTGGTTCAGCATCACATGAGGATGGAAGCACTCATCCTCCCGCTAGAAAACTGAAAAGAGTTAAGATGGCAAAAGCACAGCAAAGAACTGTGCGTTCTTCTAAATCACAAATCCCCAAGAAGAGTCTAATTGTGTTGGCGGTTGCGATGCCTGACCTTCCCAACACTGGATGGGAAGAGGTGGTTCCTTCCACCATTTGTACGCCCCCTGCAAGTGCTAGAAGGAGCACCCACAGTCCAGTTCCTAATAGTCAAATTGAAGATGTCACTGTTGAAGTACACCAGGATGAGGATATGGGTGTTGCTGGTGCTGAGAAGGAAATTGACAAGGAGGATTCTGATGGTGAGGTGGTTTGTTTAAGTCAGGCACCCGGGGAGACACCTGTTGTCCGTGGGATGAATATGGCCATTGACATGCCTGGTCAAATTACAAAAAAAATCACCTCTTCAGTGTGGAATTATTTTAACAGAAATGCGGACAACAGGTGTCAAGCCGTGTGTTACCTTTGTCAAGCTGTAATAAGTAGGGGTAAGGACGTTAACCACCTCGGAACATCCACCCTTATACGTCACCTGGAGCGCATTCATCAGAAGTCATTGACAAGTTCAAAAACTTTGGGTGACAGCGGAAGCAGTCAACTGACAACTAAATCCCTTCCTCTTGTACCCAAGCTCCTGCAAACCACACCACCAACTCCCTCAGTGTCAATTTCCTCCTCAGACAGGAAAGCCAATAGTCCTGCAGGCCATGTCACTGGCAAGTCTGACGAGTCCTCTCCTAACTGGGATTCCTCAGATGAATCCTTGAGTGTAACGCCTACTGCTGCTGGCGCTGCTGTTGTTGCTGCCGGGAGTCGATCGTCATCCCAGAGGGGAAGTCGGAAGACCACTTGTACTACTTCCAGTAAGTAATTGACTGTCCAACAGTCCTTTGCGAGGAAGATGAAATATCACAGCAGTCATCCTGTTGCAAAGCGGATAACTCAGGCCTTGGCAGCTGTGTTGGTGTTAGACGTGCGTCCGGTATCCAGCGTTAGTTCACAGGGACTTAGAGAATTTCTTGAGGTAGTGTGTCCCCGGTACCAAATACCATCTAGGTTTCACTTCTCTAGGCAGGCGATACCGAGAATGTACACAGACGTCAGAAAAAGAGTCACCAGTGTCCTAAAAAATGCAGTTGTACCCAATGTCCACTTAACCACGGACATGTGGACAAGTGGAGCAGGGCAGACTCAGGACTATATGACTGTGACAGCCCACTGGGTAGATGTATTGCCTCCCGCAGCAAGAACAGCAGCAGCGGCACCAGTAGCAGCATCTTGCAAACGCCAACTCGTTCCTAGGCAGGCTAGGCTTTGTATCACCGCTTTCCATAAGTGGCACACAGCTGACAACCTCTTACGGAAACTGAGGAACATCATCGCAGATTGGCTTACCCTAATTGGACTCTCCTAGGGATTTGTGACATCGGACAACGCCACCAATATTGTGCGTGCATTACATGTGGGCAAATTCCAGCACGTCCCATGTTTTGCACATTGTGCAAGGTTCTGCAACCCTTTGAACTTGCCACACGTGAAGTCAGTTCAGACACTGCCAGCCTGAGTCAGGTCATTCCCCTCATCAGGCTTTTGCAGAAGCAGCTGAAGAGATTGAAGGAGGTGCTAAAATGGAGCGATTCCGCTAGGCATGTGGGACTTGTGGATGGAGCCCTTAATTCGCTTAACCAGGATTCACGGGTGGTCAATCTGTTGAAATCAGAGCACTACATTTTGGCCACCGTGCTCGATCCTAGGTTTAAAGCCTACGTTGTATCTCTCTTTCCGGCAGAAAACAAGTCTGCAGAGGTTCAAAGACCTGCTGGTGAGAAAATTGTCAAGTCAAGCGGAACGTGACCTGTCAACAGCTTCTCCTTCACATTCTCCCGCAACTGGGGCTGCGAGGAAAAGGATAAGAATTTCCGAGCCCACCCGCTGGCAGTGATGCAGGGCAGTCAGGAGCGAGTGCTGACATCTGGTCCGGCCTGAAGGACCTGCCAACGATTACTGACATGTCGTCTACTGTCACTGAATATGATTCTGTCACCATTGAAAGAATGGTGGAGGATTATATGAGTGACAGCATCCAAGTAGGCACGTCAGACAGTCCGTACGTATACTGGCAGGAAAACGAGGCAATTTGGAGGCCCTTGCACAAACTGGCTTTATTTTACCTAAGTTGCCCCCACTCCAGTGTGTACTCCGAAAGAGTGTTTAGTGCAGCCGGTCACCTTGTCAGCGATCGGCGTACGAGGTTACTTCCACAAAATGTGGAGAAGATGATGTTCATCAAAATGAATTATAATCAATTCCTCCGGGGAAACATTCACCAGCAATTGCCTCCAGAAAGTTCACAGGGACCTGTGATGGTGGATTCCAGTGGGGATGAATTAATACTCTGTGTGGAGGGGGATGTACACAGGGAAAGGGGTGGAGCCAGTTTGAGCAAGGAGAGATTGATTGCTTCTCTTTTTGGTGGGGGCCCAAACCAACCAGTCATTTCAGCCACAGTAGTGTGGCAGACCCTGTGGCTGAAATGATGGGTTTGTTAAAGTGTGCATGTCCTGTTTAAACAACATAAGGGTGGGTGGGAGGACCCAAGGACAATTCCATCTTGCACCTCTTTTTTTTAAATTTATCTTTGCATCATCTGATGTTTGGGGCCAATTTGGGTGCCATCCTGTCTGACACTGCAGTGCCACTCCTAGATGGGCCAGGTGTTTGTGCCGCCCTCTTGGGTCGCTTAGCTTAGTCATCCAGCAACCTCGGTGCAAATTTTAGGACTAAAAATAATATTGTGAGGTGTGAGGTGTTCAGAATAGACTGGAAATGAGTGGAAATTATGGCTATTGAGGTTAATAATACTATAGGATCAAAATTACCCCCAAATTATATGATTTAAGCTGTTTTTGAGGGTTTTTAAAAAAAAAACCCACCAGAATCCAAAACACACCCGAATCCGACAAAAAAATTCCAGGGAGGTTTTCCAAAACGCGTCCGAATCCAAAACACGGCCGCGGAACCGAATCCAAAACCAAAACACAAAACCCGAAAAATGAAAAAGGAGCTGGTGCTGGAGAAGCATCAGACAGAACAGTTGAAAGTGCGTACACACTTAAATTTCTGTCCAGTGGTGGATTTCCCACTAGGCAAATGTCTAGAGTAACCACCTGCTGGGGGAGGCAGAGCAGGCCACCCACCCAAGCATCAGAGTTGCTGATCCTTTTTTCATATAGCACCAATGCGGTAAGAGGGGGGCTGTGGCTGTTGATTTGTGTGCAGGAGGTGAGGAGAAGCTGGGACTACTTGCCTAAATGCTGTCTGCCAGGAGGCATCGGCTTTGGGACCAAGGGAGCGGAGCCTGAACCGACAGTGATATTATCGTGACGTCTATGCAGAGCTGCATACACTGCTGCTAGGTGACTCTGCAGCTGTGCTTAACTGTCTTGCTTAACTGATCTGGGTGTTGGGGCGGGGAGTCCAATAATATTGTGGTTAGATGCAGCCTGACCCCAAATTTCGCCTATTATGGTACCATTGAATCTACTGAAAATTAAACTGCACATAAAACCTGATCTTTAGAGATGTTTTCAGCTGATAATACATGATCGAAGCTGTGTACACACTCTTAACATATCAGTAGCTTTAATCTAAGCAATAATCTGGTTTGCTCATGGACATACTCTATAACATGGGTCTTCAACCTGCGGCCCTCCAGCTTCCGTGGAGCTAGACATCCCAGCATGCCCTGCCTCAGTTTTAGCATACCTTAATAGGAAAACTGTGGCAGGGCATGCTGGGATGTGTAGTTTCACAGCAGTTGGAGGGCCACAGGTTGAAGACCCATGCTCTAAATGGATAGACTTTGAAACCAGTTCATTTAAAGCACCCTCTGATTCATCACTTATTGGAGTATTGTCCAGCTTGAGAACTGCACAGGCTATGTCTTACTGTACCATTACATTTACTTTTCATTTCTGGGATTATTGTAGACTTACCTTTGCAATCACCTCTCTTCCTTCACATTTTAGGACCATTCTAGAGTTTCTCCCAAGCACCATCTTAGCTCTCCAGTAACATTGGCTGTTAGCAGCAAAAGGAGTCTTACTTTTTCACTGACCGATTGTGGTCCCCTCTGTATATGTATGAACCAGCTTTGCATTCACACATGGCGCAGATTAATTCAAAAATAAAACTGTAACAAAATTATTTTAAACTTGTATATTTAGCAGAGGGAAAAAAATGCGTTATTTTAACAATAAACCCTATGTTCCTGTCCAGAGGCTATGCTAGTGCCATCCTGAATAAGATGTCAACTTTTAAAAATAATTAAGGGTACTCTTATAACCCCCACCCGTATGTTACACAATGTGATGAATAGACATGATTAGTGCAGCACAAATATTGGGGGTGCACAACCACCTACAAAAAAAAACTGAGCTGTCCCCTATGGTGATAGCGGCAGGACATCTGGATGTTATAAATCCTTTGCCATACCTTAAATAGCATTTACTATCCAGAAGGCTTCTTACAAAGGGAGACGTTTTGTTTGGCTTTAAGGATTTTCTCTTTATAATTAATAAACCCTGTTAGTTTTAATAAAATGTATCTTTAGTTTTAGGATTACAATAAAAATAAATTGCAAACTGACTGATTTTTTTATACCAGTTTATTTGAGTTGCGTATGGGTGACCGGCGCTTGGGTTCCCGCTGGTCACCATATCAACGCTGGGATCCCGGGGATGAAAATGCCTGCGGAGAGGGCAAGCACAATGAAGCCCCTTGCGGGCTTGGTGGTGAGCTGCGCTTGCCACCGATTTTATTCCCACTCTGTGGGTGTTGTGGACACCCACAAGTGGAAATAGTCCTTGCTTGTCGGCATGCTGACTTCGGGTTTTTCCAGCGGCCGGATGTAGGTCTCCTGACCGCCAATCACATAACTACATCCTGTTTATTCCATTAATTTTTATTCAAAACTTGCATTATTAAAATATATATATATATATATATATATATATATATATATATATATATATTAATAATGCAATTAATATATATATATATTTTAATATATATTTTAATATATATATATATATATATATATATATATATATATATTAACTACATTGGTAACCCATAAAAAGCAGACACGTTATAAGTAAGATGAAAGATTCACAGAATCAGCTGTCTCTAGGTGGCTTAGTCAAAATAAGTTATCATCACGTACGTACATGAACTACATGATGTGATGTCAAATCCATTGTAATTATGGCAACTGTTAACCTGAAGCACCCTGGTTTGGAGCCATTCACAACCTGGGAGATTGAAAAATCATTTTGATGAGGTGATGTTAAAAAGTTCTAAGTGATGTGAATCTGGTGGTCTTGGCATGATTCCTAGAGAAATAAAGTTCCCAGAATAAAACTACCTCATATTGGGTCCAACTGGCAGTCTTTGCTTTGTCAGAAGGGGCCCAAGATATAAAATAGGCCATAAAGAATGATGTTCCCCCAGCGGATGGTAGCCTCTCCAACTAAATGGAACGGTAAATTAATCAGTAATGTTTTATGTTGACTGTCTACATTAGGAGCTAATAGAAGGCAGCTTAAAGCATAGAATAATCTTCTTTCATCAACTAATAAATTATTGCCTCACATGTAAGGAATACATGCAATAGGGATAGTTGCTATTCTAAAGTATTGCAATAATTTAAATGTTTTAGGGAAAGATATATTTTTACAAAGAAAACTGGATAAATTCTATAGGTGTATATATATATATATATATATATAGAGAGAGAGAGAGAGAGAGAGAGAGAGAGAGAGCTAAAGTAAATGTTCGCAACCTGCAGGCTTTGTAGGCTTTTACCTGGTGTGCAGATGTATTATAGAGGTGGTGTGATCACTGTTTTGGGGCTCACTGGATAATACTGAATGGCTGAAAGAAACATGGTTTGCCTGTATGGGAAGAAGTGGTCGAATCAGTGTTGAACTGGGCCATGAAAGGCCCACCGGGGGAAGGCCGTGGTAGGGAGCCTTGCTTCAGGGTTGTGGCCAACCACCACATAGGATTGCCCAACCATTTTAGCAGGGAGCTACTCATCACCACTCGGGTCGCAGTGACTGCGTGTGACCAGGCCCAGCACTAGCCGCTCAGCAAAGGGATGCAGTGCAGGGAGGCGCCAGACTGGAAAGGCGTTCTCCCTGTTCTGCATCCCTGTACTGAGCTGCTGCTGCTGTCCCTGCAGCTATCACACTCTATGACTTGCAGCAGCGCCGGCACCACAAAGCCTACTCTCCCCCTCGGCGTCAGCAGCACAAAGCCTCCTCTCTTCCTTGGCACCAGCAGCACAAAGCCTCCTCTCCCCCTCCCTGTGTGACAGTTAAGTGGCCGTCGGGATCCAAAGGGGGCAAGGCAAGATGGGACTAAGGAGTGGAGCTATACAGGACCAGGCTGCAGCAGGAGGATGAGCTGCTACAGCTTCGGGCAGCCAGACTTCATTAGGTAAGTGTCTGGAAAGATAGTGAGTGTGTGTATGTGTATACAGTATCTGTGCATACTGTAAATATGTGTGAATGTGTATGTGTGTAATGTATGTACAAAATGTATGTGTGTGTGTGTGTGTGCATATAATATATGTGTATGTGGTGTATCTGTGTGTGTATGTGTGACTGCAACATAATGTGTGTAAGTGGCACTGGTACAGGGGGCGTTACGTGTGTAAGTGTCACTGGTACGTGTGTAAGCATCACTGCTACAGGGCGCTTTACGTGTGTAAATGTCACTGCTACAAGGGGCGTTATCTGTGTAAGCATCACTGGTACAGGGGGCGTTATGTGTGTAAGCGTCACTGGTACAGGGGGCGTTATGTGTGTAAGCGTCACTGGTACAGGGGGCGTTATCTGTGTAAGCATCACTGGTACAGGGGGCGTTATGTGTGTAAGCGTCACTGGTACAGGGGGCGTTATGTGTGTAAGCGTCACTGGTACAGGGGGCGTTATGTGTGTAAGCGTCACTGGTACAGGGGGCGTTATGTGTGTAAGCGTCACTGGTACAGGGGGCGTTATGTGTGTAAGCGTCACTGGTACAGGGGGCGTTATGTGTGTAAGCATCACTGCTGCAGGGGGCGTTATGTGTGTAAGCGTCACTGGTAGAGGGGGTGTTACGTGTGTAAGCCTCACTGCTACAGTGAACGTTACGAGTGTAAGCGTCACTGCTACAGAAGGCGTTACATGTGTAAGTGTTACTGGTACAGGGGGCGTTACGTATGTAAGCGTCACTGGTACAGGGGGCGTTACGTTGTAAGCGTCACTGCTACAGAAGGCGTTACATGTGTAAGTGTTACTGGTACAGGGGGCGTTACGCGTGTAAGTGTCACTGGTACAGGGGGGCGTTACGTGTGTAAGTGTCACTGCTACAGGGGGCGTTACGTTGTAAGCGTCACTGCTACAGAAGGCGTTACATGTGTAAGTGTTACTGGTACAGGGGGCGTTACGCGTGTAAGTGTCACTGGTACAGGGGGGCGTTACGTGTGTAAGTGTTACTGGTACAGGGGGCGTTACGTGTGTAAGTGTCACTGGTACAGGGGGGCGTTACGTGTGTAAGTGTCACTGCTACAGGGGGCGTTACGTTGTAAGCGTCACTGCTACAGAAGGCGTTACATGTGTAAGTGTTACTGGTACAGGGGGCGTTACGCGTGTAAGTGTCACTGGTACAGGGGGGCGTTACGTGTGTAAGTGTCACTGCTACAGGGGGCGTTACGTTGTAAGCGTCACTGCTACAGTGGGCGTTAGATGTGTAAGCATCACTGGTACAGGGGGTGTTACGTGTGTAAGTGTGACTGGTACAGGGGGCGTTACGTGTGTAAGTGTCACTGCTACAGGGGGCGTTACGTTGTAAGCGTCACTGCTACAGAAGGCGTTACATGTGTAAGTGTCACTGGTACAGGGGGCGTTACGTGTGTAAGTGTCACTGCTACAGGGGGCGTTACATGAGTAAGCATCACTGGTACAGGGGGCGTTACGTGTGAAAGCGTCACTGGTACAGGGGGCGTTATGTGTGTAGTAAGCGTCACTGTTACAGGGGGAGTAACGTGCGTAAGTGTCACTGCTACAGGGGGCGTTACGTGTGTAAGCATCACTGCTACATGGGGCATTAGGTGTGTAAGCGGCACTGCTACAGGGGGCGTTGCATGTGTAAGTGTCACTGCTACAGGGGGCGTTACATGTGTAAGCGTCACTGGTAGAGGGGGTGTTATCTGTGTAAGCGTCACTGGTACAGGGGGGCATTACGTGTGTAAGCGTCACTACTACAGGGGGTATTATGTGCGCTGTCCCTTTGTAAAGTATGGGAGGGCACAAATTTATAGTTTACAGCGGGGCGCCGAACACCCTAGCACCGGCCCTGTGTGTGACGTCACGCAGCCGCCGCGTCCCGCCCCTCCCAACGGTCCTTATCAATCAGGCAGAGGCGATCGCAGGGCTGAGACAGCCGTCGGCTGTCTGGCATGTGCCAGTGCATTGCGGCGTCAGCACAGTTTTGACCTGATCGCTGCTGTGCGAAAATGCACAGCACCGTTCAGGTCTGAATTAGCCCCATAGTGTCTCATATAGTGAGTGTTGTCCTCCTGTATTTAATTCATTTATATATAGGCAACTAAAGTTAATTATCTGGTGCTGTCAGGAAACTGCTGCATGTAATGGTAACAATTTCCACACAAAAAGAAACATAAATAGTAGGACAGATTAGTATAATACGGGTATAGTATGTTATGCCGGCGGTTTGGATCCCGTGGCCCAGCATACCGGTGCCGGGATCCCGACCGTCGGTATGCCGGCAGCTGGGCGAGTGTAAATGAGCCCCTTGCGGGCTAACTGCGCTCGCCATGCTGCAGGCACGGTGGCGCACTATGCACGCCACTCTATTTATTCTCCCTCCAGGGGGTCCACGACCCCCAAGAGGGAGAATAGTTGTCGGTATGCCGAGTGTCGGGATTCCGGCGCCGGTATACTGAGCACCAGGATCCCAACAGCCTGCATACTGAATACCACCCGTATAATACATCACCTGAGTTTTGAGTTTGTCTCCCTATGAGCAAACTGTTACTACATACCCATGACGAAGGTTACACAGCAATCTTCATTATACCTTTGCAGTAAATAAATAGAATAGATTAATTGCTTTTACTGGAATAAGGTTATACAGTATATTAAGATTTGCTTTGCCTTCCTGATTAGTACACATTGCATATGGAACACTATAATAATCAGGGCCGGATTAAGCTTGGTGTGGGCCCCGGGCAATGAAGTTGTGGGGGCCCCCACTACAGTAGATAACAAAGACCCCTGAGCCCCCCCCCCTTACACACACACACACACACACACACACACACACACACACACACACACCCTTGCTACACATAAAGACGAACATAGAGACATGCGTGCACGCTACCTGTCCAGCGAGCGGCGAAGCAGCGGATGCGCAAGTCAGTGCCCCCACACCCAGGAACGTAGTAGTCTCCCCTCTCCCGGCGGCTCAGCTGTTCATTAACAGTGCCGTCGAGGAGGTGTTCCTTGCACAGCATTTCATAGTCTCGTGGGATGCTGGATTGAAATCCTGTGAGACTATGAAATGCTGTGCAAGGAACACCTCCTTGGCAGCGCTGTTAATGAACAGCTGAGCCGCCGGGAGGGGGAAGACTACTACGTTCCTGGGTGTGGGGGCCCCAAATGTGTGGGGGCCCCGGAACGACCGCCCCTTTTGCCCCTCCCTTAATCCGGCCCTGATTATAATGCATCATGCTACACATAAATTTACTTTCTAAATCTAAAAATGAATAAAAGCTATTTATGTTGTCTTTGCCAGTCTCTCTCCTTACCATATCTGTGTAAGCCTCTCTGCTTACACTGTCTGGGTCAGTGTCCCCCTGGTTTTTCTGTCTGTGCCAGTTTCTCTACTTCTGTCTCCCTTTGTATGCATCTGCCTCATCCCCTTTTTGTGTGCACATCTTTGTCTCCTCTTTGTGTGACTGTTTCTTTCCACCTCTTTGTGAACTGAATGTTCAACACATCGCATTTTGGATGGCCTGCATCCTGCCACTTATTGCGTACATAGTGCTGATATGCACACACAATTGTGATAAAAATCTTACAAAAAGATCTGTCCTTTGCAAAGACAGGACTTCCAAGTTTATGACCCTGAGAGTCCTTCTGCACAGGCGCTAACCGATGCACGAGCAGTGGTGGACACCAAGAAGGATCCGATTGGATCCCTGTTCTATTAGGCAATGCCATCTATAGATGACATTTGCAATCAGGTACAAGCTTTGATACATTTTATATTCCGCAGCTTTGTACATACTGTATGGGGAATGTGGTCAGAGTTTGACTCTATTTAAGCCAAAATAAATACATCCTGTTGTTTATATGCAGATCTGTCAAAGCATCTGCCTTTCTTAACTTAACCCTCAATCTTTTCTATTTGCAAGTCTCTCTTTAACCATCTTATTATATCTCCCCCGCCATATTTTGCCATTTGCTGCCACTACCAACATTTGCCCACTGCTCTTCATACTTTTCCCCTTTTGCCCTTTCCTTGCACCTTCTATTGCTACCCCCTTTTTCATCAAGCAATCGACCCTTCTGGAATTTGCCAGAATTGCCAGATGGCCAGTCCAGTTGTGCACATTCTGAATAACAGTGTGCCAGGGATATGGCATATATAAAGCATTCAGTAGAGAGAACATAAGCTCTCATAAGCAGGGCCCTCTTCCCTCATGTGCTTATTCTTTTCTTACTTTAATAATCTTCAACTACACTAACTCATGCTGTTTTCTGCCACCCTGATACTTATTTCAGTGTCATTTGCTGATGCAGATATGTTTATTTACCCTGTACTTGTCCTATATTGTCTTCAACTCAGGAGCGCTTTAAGAGAGGAGGCCCGTGTTCAACTTCCTCCATTCGGGCCCCCTCCTCTCTGCCGGCAGCACTGAGAGTCTGAGCACTAGAGGGCTCAGACTCTACTGCGCATGCACAGATCTCCGGGAAAATTACGCGGCGGACAATTTCCCTGAGATTTCTCTACTGAACATGCACAGAACTCCATGAAAATGGCAGCTGAGCCATTTTCACTGTGTTTTAACAGCGCTGCAGTGCAGATGTCGGCTCTGGACTCCGGATGGGTGAGCACTTTAAAAATGGGTGCAGCGTGTGGGGGCCCCCTCTGGACTCAGGGGCCAATGTGCACCGCGCACATTGCACCCATTATAGAAACGCCAGTGCTTCAACTGTAAGTTGCTGTTTTCCTGTTTTGATTATTTGTTTATGTACTATGTAATTGGGTGCTGCAGAACCCGTGTGGCACCATATAAATAAAGGATAATAATTAGTAGTGATGAGCGGGTTCGGATCCTCGGAATCTGACCCGCCCGAACTTCACCTTTTTTTTACACGGGTCCGAGCGACTCGGATCCTCCCGCCTTGCTCGGTTAACCCGAGCGCGCCCGAACGTCATCATCCCGCTGTCGGATTCTCGCGAGACTCGGATAAGGAGCCGCGCGTCGCCGCCATTTTCACACGTGCATTGAGATTGATAGGGAGAGGACGTGGCTGGCGTCCTCTCCGAGTCCGTTGTATTATATTAGAACTTAGTTAGGTATAATTGTGGGGAGGATTGGGGACGGGGAGCAGCTGTTAGGGAGTACAGTGCAGGGTTTTGAGTTTAATCCGTTGTTTCTCTGCCTGAAAAAAAACGCTCCACCATATCTGTGCTCACTCAGTGTGCTGCACTGCTGCATGATATATCTGTGCTGAGTGCACTGCTCACACTGCCTAATTGTGGGGACTGGGGAGCAGTTATAGCAGGAGTACAGTGCACAGTTTTGCTGACAGTGACCACCAGGGGTTAAAGTGGGCCGGAACGGGGTGGAACTGCGTTCCGTCACTTGTGTATGGAGGCGGAACGCGTTCCGCCTCCGCCAGCCCACCTTGCCCGATCTCCGCAGCTATCTGTACAGGCAGCTCTGCGGATGCCTGGTGTAGTTTGCGATCCTAGTGTGTGCAGCCCGGCCCACCCATAACAATAGATGCTGCTCGGGTAGGCGCGCGCACTACAGGGACATGGCCCACCTCCTCCTTTCAGTGGCATGATGGGAATAAGATGCGATAACGTCACGGAGCGACGCCTCGTCTTATTCCCGTGGCGCGCAGATGTGCAGAGGAGCGGGGCAGACAGACATGAGGACCGCGCTGTGCTGCATGCAGTTAAGAGCGGGCATGCAGACAGCAGTGCCTGCCCAGCCTCTACCTCTTCATTCGGTTCCTCCTCAATGACGGGACCCTCTCCCTCTCCTCTGGCTGTGGATCATACAGCAACCCACACTAGCATACATCAGCAAGCAAGTGAGTGGAGGGGAGGGTGTGGGGGCGGCAAACATATTACGAGTTTATGGGTTTATGACTGATATTCTGATGTTGGGTAGTTGTTAGTGAATGAAGGGTAGGGAAGGGGTGTAGCTGGGATCCTATTAGTTAATGTGGGGTGTCTGTGCTGCTAGGGGTGTTATTAATGAATAAGGAGTATGGGTGTTAGTGCTGCTGGGGATGTTATTAGTGAATGAGGGGTGCGGGTGTTAATGCTGCTGGGGTGTTACTAGTGAAAAAAGGGTGTGGGCAGAGGTTAAATCGGGCCAGAACAAGGTAGAACTGTGTTCCAGCTCCTCTAATTGGAGGCAGAACACTAATCACTTAAACTAGCCACACAGGTAGCGCCGAGAGGACTATAGGAAAATAGAAGGCTCAGGCTGAGGTGGCTTCAAGTCCCGGGTTAGGGACAGCTGGAAAGAATCAATAGGAAGCTGAAGCTGGCTTCAAGTTCCGGGCCTCCCCATGCGCTGCCCAGCGTGCCATCGGTGGCCACCGATATCAATGATGTGGTGGTGGGTGGCGCTAAAGAAGGAATGATTGATTTAGCGTGACCTGCCTCCTCCAGACCCTCTGCCGGCGGCGGAAATAATGACATTGCACGTCTGCAGCTAAAGGGAGCAGAGGAGCTGCCCTGACTCTAAGTACCCCCCTGACTCTAAGTACCCAGCCACGCTAACGTAAAGGGGATGGGACAGCCGGAGACGGATTCAATCACACTGCTGCTGCACATCACATGTAATAAAAAAAAACAACCCAAGCAATTGCATATTATATATTTATTTGTAAGTTTATAACTCATCTCAACTGCCTATGTTAATATATATTTCATATATTTGGACACAATACGACTGAGAAAAACTCTGTTGGTGATTCTGCTAAATTGCTCTCTTCCACCAATTATTTTTCTCTTTAGCCAGCCCAGCAGACACATTTAATGGCAGATGCTCACAGTGTAAGATTATATAAATACACACACATATATACGAAGGATTAAACCTTCGAAACGTTGAACCTTACACGTGTACATGAATGTCCTTATTTCCTGAGCGCCGCCGACACAGTGTTATATATAAAGTCATATATAGCTGGCACTCAATGTAAATATGAACATCCACTGGGGTGCCATCCAGGATGTATAATAGAGAAAGATGGGTTCCCTGGGTCAGGTCTGCTTACCCCATTATATATGTGACACATGCACACACAGGAACGAGGCGGCACTCTCCGGATTTCAAATAGAAAGTAGTGTATTCAAAATTTAATCGCAAAGTGCATAACAGGTACAGATGTTTCAACACCGCACAGGGAGTTTTTTTCAAGGTGCAAATGCTGCAAATAACAAAATTTGCAGCATTTGTATCTTGAAATAAACTCCCTGTGTGGTGTTGAAACGTCTGTACCTGTTATGCACTTTGCACTTTGAGATGAAATTTTGAATACACTACTTTCTATTTGAAATCCGGAGAGTGCCGCCTCGTTCCTGTGTGTGCATGTGTCACATATATAAGCGGGTAAGCAGACCTGACCCCTTTTTCTTTTTCCTACTCTTTTTTTTTTCTCTCTCTTTTTCTCTTTCTTTCTCTCTCTCTCTCTCTTTCTGTATCTCTCTCTCTCTTTCTCTGTGTCTCTCTCCGTCTCTCTCTCTCTCTCTCTCTCTGTGTCTCTGTCTGTCTGTCTCTTTCTCTTTCCAATATTAAACATACAGGTATGTGATTATACAGGTTAAAGCAGTGGACAGTCCTCTGGGTTTTTTTTTTTTACCTGTATCACCACATACCTGTATGTTTCATATTGTATGCACTATATGTCATTTTACCTTCACATGACATATAATAAATAATTTTACACTGTGAGCATCTGCCATTACATGTGTCTGCTGGCCTTGCTAAAGAGAACAATATTGGGTGGAAGAGAGCAATGTAGCAGCATCACTCACTCTGCAATTATA
The DNA here is from genome assembly GCF_028390025.1 of Pseudophryne corroboree. Lineage (NCBI taxonomy): Eukaryota > Metazoa > Chordata > Amphibia > Anura > Myobatrachidae > Pseudophryne > Pseudophryne corroboree. The sequence continues at coordinate 809,421,085 of NC_086444.1, read as the reverse complement.
TCATAAACTGTGATTATTATACAATGACAGGGTGAGTGATGCTGTTACATTGCTCTCTTGAGGGGAGAGGCCAGGGGTGCGACAACAGGTGGGAGGGGCTGTGGGTGTGGTATCTTCATAGTGGGAGGGGCTAGGGTGTGGCCCTGGCACCTACGGGGGGGGGGTGAGTTCCCCCACCTCTCTCGGACCACTTTAAGCACTGGTGACCACCAGTCCAGTATACGTTTGTCTGCCTGAAAAACACTGTGGTGTTTTTTTTTTTTTTCTTCATGCTAGTTTGTTTAGCAGTCTGCTGACACTGCAGTGTCCACCAGGTCCGTTATACAGTATATTATATATATAATTAAGCACTAAGCAGCAGTACGGTAGGCCACGGCTGTACCTACCTCTGTGTCGACTCGTCACTCGTCGTCCATAAGTATAAGTAATACTATCCATCCATCTACATTATATACCTGTGGTGTTTTTTTTTTTCTTTCTTCATACTAGTTTAGCAGTCTGCTGCTGACACTGTCCACCAGGTCCGTTATACAGTATATTATATTTATATATAAGCACTAAGCAGCAGTACGGTAGGCCACGGCTGTACCTACCTCTGTGTCGTCACTCGTCCATAAGTATAAGTAATACTATACTATCCATCCATCTACATTGTATACCTGTGGTGTTTTTTTTTTTTTTTCTTCATACTAGTTTAGCAGTCTGCTGACACTGTCCACCAGGTCCGTTATACACACAGTATATTATATTTATATATAAGCACTAAGCAGCAGTACGGTAGGCCACGGCTGTACCTACCTCTGTGTCGTCAGTGCACTAGTCGTCCATAAGTATAAGTAATACTATACTATCCATCCATCTACATTGTATACCTGTGGTGTTTTTTTTTCTTTCTTCATACTAGTTTAGCAGTCTGCTGACACTGTCCACCAGGTCCGTTATACAGTATATTATATTTATATATAAGCACTAAGCAGCAGTACGGTAGGCCACGGCTGTACCTACCTCTGTGTCGTCAGTGCACTCGTCGTCCATAAGTATAAGTAATACTATACTATCCATCCATCTACATTGTATACCTGTGGTGTTTTTTTTTTCTTTCTTCATACTAGTTTAGCAGTCTGCTGCTGACACTGTCCACCAGGTCCATTATACAGTATATTATATTTATATATAAGCACTAAGCAGCAGTACGGTAGGCCACGGCTGTACCTACCTCTGTATCGTCACTCGTCGTCCATAAGTATAAGTAATACTATACTATCCATCCATCTACATTGTATACCTGTGGTGTTTTTTTTTTCTTTCTTCATACTAGTTTAGCAGTCTGCTGCTGACACTGTCCACCAGGTCCGTTATACAGTATATTATATTTATATATAAGCACTAAGCAGCAGTACGGTAGGCCACGGCTGTACCTACCTCTGTGTCATCACTCGTCATCCATAAGTATAAGTAATACTATACTATCCATCCATCTACATTGTATACCTGTGGTGTTTTTTTTTTTCTTTCTTCATACTAGTTTAGCAGTCTGCTGCTGACACTGTCCACCAGGTCCATTATACAGTATATTATATTTATATATAAGCACTAAGCAGCAGTACGGTAGGCCACGGCTGTACCTACCTCTGTGTCGTCACTCGTTGTCCATAAGTATAAGTAATACTATACTATCCATCCATCTACATTGTATACCTGTGGTGTTTTATTTTTCTTTCTTCATACTAGTTTAGCAGTCTGCTGCTGACACTGTCCACCAGGTCCGTTATACAGTATATTATATTTATATATAAGCACAAAGCAGCAGTACGGTAGGCCACGGCTGTACCTACCTCTGTGTCGTCACTCGTCGTCCATAAGTATAAGTAATACTATACTATCCATCCATCTACATTGTATACCTGTGGTGGCTTTTAGTTGTGCGCAAAATATGGAGAACAAAAATGTGGAGGTTAAAAAAATAGGGAAAGATCAAGATCCACTTCCACCTCGTGCTGAAGCTGCTGCCACTAGTCATGGCCGAGACGATGAAATGCCATCAACGTCGTCTGCCAAGGCCGATGCCCAATGTCATAGTACAGAGCATGTAAAATCCAAAACACAAAAGATCAGTAAAAAAATGACCCAAAAATCAAAATTAAAAGCGTCTGAGGAGAAGCGTAAACTTGCCAATATGCCATTTACGACACGGAGTGGCAAGGAACTGCTGAGGCCCTGGCCTATGTTCATGGCTAGTGGTTCAGCTTCACATGAGGATGGAAGCACTCATCCTCTCGCTAGAAAAAAGAAAAGACTTGCGGCAAAAGCACAGCAAAGAACTGTGCGTTCTTCGAAATCACAAATCCCAAAGGAGAGTCCAATTGTGTCGGTTGCGATGCCTGACCTTCCCAACACTGGACGGGAAGAGCTTGCGCCTTCCACCATTTGCACGCCCCCTGCAAGTGTTGAAAGGAGCACCCGCAGTCCAGTTCCTGATAGTGAAATTGAAGATGTCAGTGTTGAAGTACACCAGGATGAGGATATGGGTGTTGCTGGCGCTGGGGAGGAAATTGACAAGGAGGATTCTGATGGTGAGGTGGTTTGTTTAAGTCAGGCACCCGGGGAGACACCTGTTGTCCGTGGGAGGAATATGGCCATTGACATGCCTGGTGAAAATACCAAAAAAAAATCACCTCTTCAGTGTGGAAGTATTTCAACAGAAATGCGGACAACAGGTGTCAAGCCGTGTGTTGCCTTTGTCAAGCTGTAATAAGTAGGGGTAAGGACGTTAACCACCTCGGAACATCCTCCCTTATACGTCACCTGCAGCGCATTCATAATAAGTCAGTGACAAGTTCAAAAACTTTGGGCGACAGCGGAAGCAGTCCACTGACCAGTAAATCCCTTCTTCTTGTAACCAAGCTCGCGCAAACCACACCACCAACTCCCTCAGTGTCAATTTCCTCCTTACCCAGGAAAGCCAATAGTCCTGCAGGCCATGTCACTGGCAAGTCTGACGAGTCCTCTCCTGCCTGGGATTCCTCCGATGCATCCTTGAGTGTAACGCCTACTGCTGCTGGCGCTGCTGTTGTTGCTGCTGGGAGTCGATCGTCATCCCAGAGGGGAAGTCGGAAGACCACTTGTACTACTTCCAGTAAGCAATTGACTGTCCAACAGTCCTTTGCGAGGAAGATGAAATATCACAGCAGTCATCCTGTTGCAAAGCGGATAACTGAGGCCTTGACAACTATGTTGGTGTTAGACGTGCGTCCGGTATCCGCCGTTAGTTTACAGGGAACTAGACAATTTCTTGAGGTATTGTGCCCCCGTTACCAAATACCATCTAGGTTCCACTTCTCTAGGCAGGCGATACCGAGAATGTACACGGACGTCAGAAAAAGACTCACCAGTGTCCTAAAAAATGCAGTTGTACCCAATGTCCACTTAACCACGGACATGTGGACAAGTGGAGCAGGGCAGACTCAGGACTACATGACTGTGACAGCCCACTGGGTAGATGTATTGCCTCCCGCTGCAAGAACAGCAGCGGCGGCACCAGTAGCAGCATCTCGCAAACGCCAACTCGTTCCTAGGCAGGCTACGCTTTGTATCACCGCTTTCCAGAATAGGCACACAGCTGAAAACCTCTTACGGCAACTGAGGAAGATCATCGCAGAATGGCTTACCCCAATTGGACTCTCCTGGGGATTTGTGACATCGGACAATGCCAGCAATATTGTGAGTGCATTACATCTGGGCAAATTCCAGCACGTCCCATGTTTTGCACATACCTTGAATTTGGTGGTGCAGAATTATTTAAAAAACGACAGGGGCGTGCAAGAGATGCTGTCGGTGGCCAGAAGAATTGCGGGCCACTTTCGGCGTACAGGCACCGCGTACAGAAGACTGGAGCACCACCAAAAACACCTGAACCTGCCCTGCCATCATCTGAAGCAAGAGGTGGTAACGAGGTGGAATTCAACCCTCTATATGCTTCAGGGGATGGAGGAGCAGCAAAAGGCCATTCAAGCCTATACATCTGGCCATGATATAGGCAAAGGAGGTGGAATGCACCTGTCTCAAGCGCAGTGGAGAATGATTTCAACGTTGTGCAAGGTTCTGCAACCTTTTGAACTTGCCACACGTGAAGTCAGTTCAGACACTGCCAGCCTGAGTCAGGTCATTCCCCTCATCAGGCTTTTGCAGAAGAAGCTGGAGGCATTGAAGGAGGAGCTAAAAGGGAGCGATTCCGCTAGGCATGTGGGACTTGTGGATGGAGCCCTTAATTCGCTTAACAAGGATTCACGGGTGGTCAATCTGTTGAAATCAGAGCACTACATTTTGGCCACCGTGCTCGATCCTAGATTTAAAACCTACCTTGGATCTCTCTTTCCGGCAGACACAAGTCTGCTGGGGTTCAAAGACCTGCTGGTGACAAAATTGTCAAGTCAAGCGGAACGCGACCTGTCAACATCTCCTCCTTCACATTCTCCCGCAACTGGGGGTGCGAGGAAAAGGCTCAGAATTCCGAGCCCACCCGCTGGCGGTGATGCAGGGCAGTCTGGAGCGACTGCTGATGCTGACATCTGGTCCGGACTGAAGGACCTGACAACGATTACGGACATGTCGTCTACTGTCACTGCATATGATTCTCTCGCCATTGAAAGAATGGTGGAGGATTATATGAGTGACCGCATCCAAGTAGGCACGTCAGACAGTCCGTACTTATACTGGCAGGAAAAAGAGGCAATTTGGAGGCCCTTGCACAAACTGGCTTTATTCTACCTAAGTTGCCCTCCCACAAGTGTGTACTCCGAAAGAGTGTTTAGTGCCGCCGCTCACCTTGTCAGCAATCGGCGTACGAGGTTACTTCCAGAAAATGTGGAGAAGATGATGTTCATTAAAATGAATTATAATCAATTCCTCCGTGGAGACATTGACCAGCAGCAATTGCCTCCACAAAGTACACAGGGAGCTGAGATGGTGGATTCCAGTGGGGACGAATTGATAATCTGTGAGGAGCGGGATGTACACGGTGATATATCGGAGGATGATGATGAGGTGGACATCTTGCCTCTGTAGAGCCAGTTTGTGCAAGGAGAGATTAATTGCTTCTTTTTCGGTGGGGGTCCAAACCAACCCGTCATTTCAGTCACAGTCGTGTGGCAGACCCTGTCACTGAAATGATGGGTTGGTTAAAGTGTGCATGTCCTGTTTATACAACATAAGGGTGGGTGGGAGGGCCCAAGGACAATTCCATCTTGCACCTCTTTTTTCTTTCATTTTTATTTGCGTCATGTGCTGTTTGGGGAGTGTTTTTTGGAAGGGCCATCCTGCGTGACACTGCAGTGCCACTCCTAGATGGGCCAGGTGTTTGTGTCGGCCACTAGGGTCGCTTAGCTTACTCACACAGCTACCTCATTGCGCCTCTTTTTTTCTTCTTTGCGTCATGTGCTGTTTGGGGAGTGTTTTTTGGAAGGGCCATCCTGCGTGACACTGCAGTGCCACTCCTAGATGGGCCAGGTGTTTGTGTCGGCCACTAGGGTCGCTTAGCTTACTCACACAGCTACCTCATTGCGCCTCTTTTTTTCTTTGCGTCATGTGCTGTTTGGGGAGTGTTTTTTGGAAGGGCCATCCTGCGTGACACTGCAGTGCCACTCCTAGATGGGCCAGGTGTTTGTGTCGGCCACTAGGGTCGCTTAGCTTACTCACACGGCTACCTCATTGCGCCTCTTTTTTTCTTTGCGTCATGTGCTGTTTGGGGAGTGTTTTTTGGAAGGGCCATCCTGCGTGACACTGCAGTGCCACTCCTAGATGGGCCAGGTGTTTGTGTCGGCCACTAGGGTCGCTTAGCTTACTCACACAGCTACCTCATTGCGCCTCTTTTTTTCTTTGCGTCATGTGCTGTTTGGGGAGTGTTTTTTGGAAGGGCCATCCTGCGTGACACTGCAGTGCCACTCCTAGATGGGCCAGGTGTTTGTGTCGGCCACTAGGGTCGCTTAGCTTAGTCATCCAGTGACCTCGGTGCAAATTTTAGGACTAAAAATAATATTGTGAGGTGTGAAATATTCAGAATAGACTGAAAATGAGTGGAAATTATGGTTTTTGAGGTTAATAATACTTTGGGATCAAAATGACCCCCAAATTCTATGATTTAAGCTGTTTTTTTAGTGTTTTTTGAAAAAAACACCCGAATCCAAAACACACCCGAATCCGACAAAAAAAATTCGGTGAGGTTTTGCCAAAACGCGGTCGAACCCAAAACACGGCCGCGGAACCGAACCCAAAACCAAAACACAAAACCCGAAAAATTTCAAGTGCACATCTCTACTATATATACTGGTGGTCACCAAAATGCTGCACTGTACTACTATATACTGCTCACAACAATGCAGCACAGATATGGATACTAGAAGTGACACAGAGCTGCAAGATACAGCAATGGCCTACTGTACTGTACTACTATATATACTGGTGGTCACCAAAATGCTGCACTTTACTACTATACTGGTCACACAACAATACAGCAGATATTGAGCACTGATCAGGATACTAGAACTGAGTCTGACACGGAGCTGCAAGATACAGCAATGGCCTACTGTACTGTACTAATATATACTTTATACTGGTGGTCACCAAAATGCTGCACTGTACTACTATATACTTCTCACAACAATGCAGCACAGATATGGATACTAGAAGTGACACAGAGCTGCAAGATACAGCAATGGCCTACTGTACTGCACTACTATATAAATTGGTGGTCACCAAAATGCATGCTTTGTACTACTATATACTGCTCACAACAATGCAGCACAGATATGGATACTAGAAGTGACACAGAGCTGCAAGATACAGCAATGGCCTACTGTACTGTACTACTATATATACTGGTGGTAACCAAAATGCTGCACTATACTACTATATACTGCTCACAACAATGCAGCACAGATATGGATAGGACAAGTGACATAGAGCTGCAAGATACAGCAATGGCCTACTGTACTGTACTACTATATATACTGGTGGTCACCAAAATGCTGCACTGTACTACTATATACTGCTTACAAAAATGCAGCACAGATATGGATACTAGAAGTGACACAGAGCTGCAAGATACAGCAATGGCCTACTGTGCTGTACTACTATATATACTGGTGGTCAACAAAATGCTGCACTGTACTACTATATACTCCTCACAACAATGCAGCACAGATATGGATACTAGAAGTGACACAGAGCTGCAAGATACAGCAACTGCCTACTGTACAGTACTACTATATATACTGGTGGTCACCAAAATGCTGCACTGTACTACTATATACTGCTCACAACAATGCAGCACAGATATGGATACTAGAAGTGGCACAGAGCTGCAAGATACAGCAATGGCCTGCTGTACTGTACTACTATATATACTGGTGGTCACCAAAATGCTACACTGTACTACTATATACTAGAGATGAGCGCCTGAAATTTTTCGGGTTTTGTGTTTTGGTTTTGGGTTCGGTTCCGCGGCCGTGTTTTGGGTTCGAACGCGTTTTGGCAAAACCTCACCGAATTATTTTTGTCGGATTCGGGTGTGTTTTGGATTCTGGTGTTTTTTTCCAAAAACACTAAAAAACAGCTTAAATCATAGAATTTGGGGGTCATTTTGATCCCAAAGTATTATTAACCTCAAAAACCATAATTTACACTCATTTTCAGTCTATTCTGAATACCTCACACCTCACAATATTATTTTTAGTCCTAAAATTTGCACCGAGGTCGCTGTGTGAGTAAGATAAGCGACCCTAGTGGCCGACACAAACACCGGGCCCATCTAGGAGTGGCACTGCAGTGTCACGCAGGATGTCCCTTCCAAAAAACCCTCCCCAAACAGCACATGACGCAAAGAAAAAAAGAGGCTTTTTACTGATATTTGGTGTTTTGGATTTGACATGCTCTGTACTATGACATTGGGCATCGGCCTTGGCAGACGACGTTGCTGGCATTTCATCGTCTCGGCCATGACTAGTGGCAGCAGCTTCAGCACGAGGTGGAAGTGGATCTTGATCTTTCCCTAATTTTGGAACCTCAACATTTTTGTTCTCCATATTTTAATAGGCACAACTAAAAGGCACCTCAGGTAAACAATGCAGATGGATGGATTGGATACTAGTATACAATTATGGACGGGCTGCCGAGTGCCGACACAGAGGTAGCCACAGCCGTGAACTACCGCACTGTACTGTGTCTGCTGCTAATATATAGACTGGTTGATAAAGAGATAGTATACTCGTAACTAGTATGTATGTATAAAGAAAGAAAAAAAAACCACGGTTAGGTGGTATATACAATTATGGACGGGCTGCCGAGTGCCGACACAGAGGTAGCCACAGCCGTGAACTACCGCACTGTACTGTGTCTGCTGCTAATATATAGACTGGTTGATAAAGAGATAGTATACAATACTACTAATATACTGGTGGTCAGGCACTGGTCACCACTAGTCACACTGGCAGTGGCACTCCTGCAGCAAAAGTGTGCACTGTTTAATTTTAATATAATATTATTTATCATGTACTCCTGGCTCCTGCTATAACAACCTGCAGTGCTCCCCAGTCTCCCCCACAATTATAAGCTTTATATACAATACATTGATGTGCAGCACACTGGGCTGAGCAGTGCACACAGACTGAGTCACTGTGTGACTGTGTATCGTTTTTTTCAGGCAGAGAACGGATATATTAAATAAAACAAACAACTGCACTGTCTCTGGTGGTCACTGGTCACTGTGGTCGTCAGTCACTAAACTCTGTCTGCACTCTGCACTCTCTTCTAATCTACAGTATCACAGCAATCTCTCTCTCTCTTCTAAATCTAATCTAAATGGAGAGGACGCCAGCCACGTCCTCTCCCTATCAATCTCAATGCACGTGTGAAAATGGCGGCGACGCGCGGCTCCTTATATAGAATCCGAGTCTTGCGAGAATCCGACAGCGTCATGATGACGTTCGGGCGCGCTCGGGTTAACCGAGCAAGGCGGGAAGATCCGAGTCGCTCGGACCCGTGAAAAAAAAAGTGAAGTTCGTGCGGGTTCGGATTCAAAGAAACCGAACCCGCTCATCTCTACTATATACTGCTCACAACAATGCAGCATATATATGGATACTAGAAGTGACACAGAGCTGCAAGATACAGCAATGGCCTGCTGTACTGTACTACTATATATACTGGTGGTCACCAAAATGCTGCACTGTACTACTATATACTGCTCACAACAATGTAGCACAGGTATGGATACTAGAAGTGACACAGAGCTGCAAGATACAGCAATGGCCTACTGTACTGTACTACTATATATACTGGTAGTCACCAAAATGCTGCGCTGTACTACTATATACTGCTCACAATGCAGCAGATTTGGATACTAAAATTGACATAGAGCTGCAAGATACAGCAATGGCCTACTGTACTGTACTACTATATATACTGGTGGTCACCAAAATGCTGCACTGTACTACTATATACTGCTCACAACAATGCAGCACAGATATGGATACTAGAAGTGACACAGAGCTGCAAGATACAGCAATGGCCTACTGTACTGTACTGTACTACTATATATACTGGTGGTCACCAAAAGGCTGCACTGTACTACTATATACTGCTCACAACAATGCAGCACAGATTTGGATACTAGAAGTGACACAGAGCTGCAAGATACAGCAATGGCCTACTGTACTGTACTACTATATATACTGGTGGTCACCAAAATGCTGCATTGTACTACTATATACTGCTCACAACGATGCAGCACAGATATGGATACTAGAAGTGACACAGAGCTGCAAGATACAGCAATGGCCTACTGTACTGTACTACTATATATACTGGTGGTCACCAAAATGCTGCACTGTACTACTATATACTGCTCACAACAATGCAGCACAGATATGGATACTAGAAGTGACACAGAGCTGCAAGATACAGCAATGGCCTACTGTACTGTACTACTATATATACTGGTGGTCACCAAAATGCTGCACTGTACTACTATATACTGCTCACAACAATGCAGCACAGATTTGGATACTAGAAGTGACACAGAGCTGCAAGATACAGCAATGGCCTACTGTACTGTACTACTATATATACTGGTGGTCACCAAAATGCTGCATTGTACTACTATATACTGCTCACAACGATGCAGCACAGATATGGATACTAGAAGTGACACAGAGCTGCAAGATACAGCAATGGCTTACTGTACTGTACTACTATATATACTGGTGGTCACCAAAATGCTGCACTGTCCTACTATACTGGTCACACAACAATGCAGCAGATATTGAGCACAGATCAGGATACTAGAACTGAGTCTGACAAGGAGCTGCAAGATACAGTAATGGCCTACTGTACTGTACTACTATTATATACTGGTGGTCACCACAATGCAGCACACTGAGCACAGATATTGATCTTTTTAGTCAGAGAACATAGCCACGTCCTCTCCGCTCAATCTACAATGCACGAGTGAAAATGGCGGCGACGCGCGGCTCTTCATATGGAATACGAATCTCGCGAGATTCCGACAGCGGGATGATGACGTTCGGCCTCGTACGGATTAACCAAGCAAGGCGGGAAGATCCGAGGCTGCCTCGTACCCATGTAAAACACGTGAAGTTCGGGGGGTTCGGATCTCGACGAACCGAACCCGCTCATCTCTAATAATAATAATAATAATAGTAGTAGTAATACAAGAGGCTAATGTTCATATGCTGGTTTTTACAGTTTGCATACAAAAATTAGACTGCTTGGTGAAGAATATTTTTTCTGATATCACCTACAAGGGGACAGGCAGCAGACAGAGAAATCACGTATAGGGGGTAATTCAGAGTTGATCATAGATGAACTAAATTTAGTACATCTACGATCATTCACTCTGACATGTGGGGTGACGCCCAGCACAGGGCTAGTCCGCCCCACATGCCAGGCCCTACCCCTCCCCCTCGCACAAGTACAAAAACATCTCACAGCGGTGATGCTTTTGTACTTGATAAGTAGCTGCCTACCTGTGTAGCTCCTGCGCTCTGGCAGGGAGCTGCTTGTTGCATCTCGGGTCGCAGCGTCTACGTGTGACATCATGCAGCCGCAGCGGCCCTCCCCCACTAGGGTCCAGTCATGCCTTTGTTGGCCAGACCGCACCCCCAAAATGGTGGCCGAACACCACAAGCCCACTCCCTCCCACCCAGCAAATGCCTGTTCCTGTCAATCAGGCAGAGGAGATCGCTGGGCTGAGCTGCCAATTGCATCTCTGGCATGCACATGCGCACTGCGGCGCATGCGCAGTTCAGACCTGATCTCCCGTTGTCGAAAAGGCACAGCAGTGATCAGCTCTGAATTAGCCCCTTAGAGATGTTTAAAATATATTACAATGTTTGAAATATATTATTAGTCATGAAATAAAGGGGGCACATCCTGCAGGGAATGGAGTGTACATGATGTGGTGTATATAGTTCCCATTGCTGTATATGTGTTCTGGTGGAAGGTTACAACAGATCTTATTTTGTGTTTTGTATTAGTTGGCATATGAATCTCTTTCTGTGTTCTTTGGTTTCCTGTAGTTCTCCGGTAAAGAAGCATGCAACACTCACTGTGTCCAGGTTACATAAAAAACTCTTATTGATTTGAAATATAATTCACAGATTTAACACATTATATACATACATTGCATTTAAGACTTTTTCTTTCTTGCGGCCAACCCAAGACTTAGACCATGATTATTCGGCCCAGTTGGGATTTTGAGTTTGACATGCCTGCAATAGAGTGTGCCATCACAGTCTCCTGTAAGACTGACTGGCGCTTAAAAAGTCCATGAGGTAAGTATACTATGTGATCCTTATCAAAGTAGCTGTATCTTCAGCAGCTTTGGCTGCTTGACTTAAAATAATAATAATATTAAATACAAAACCGGACATTTTTTGTATTTAATATTATTGCCCTTTTAAATCCAGTGGCCAATACTGCTGAAGGTGCTGCAGCTTTAAAAAGCACTGAATAGTAAATGCACTCCCTTGTTTTACTAGCTTAAGTCTAGTGCGTGACAGTAGTCATCTTTGGATATGTTTAACAACCGTGCTCAACAACTATTCACTTGTCCTCATTATAATAGATATTCTGTGTACACATTTTATTTTTACATTAAACTATGTATACAGTTAAAAAAAATTGTGGGGGAGCCTTCTGCTTCCATTTGAGATTAAAAATGGCATTTTTTAATTTTTTGTAATGTGTTATTTTGTACCATACATAATTGTCATTTTCCCCTTAGTAATTAGTATTATATAAGACACAGTAATGTACAATGCAAAACACATATAGATATTTTATTTTTTTTAAAGCCAGTGATCAAAACTGGACAGACACATGTACTTTTATATTTGACAGTATAAATAACTGTGAAGAGTAAAAAACAAAAAACAAAACAAAAACAAATATAATTCAATAAGGGATGGGTGCAAAGACAAAGCAGCCATCAATATCTCCTGTAATCCTGTGTACACTCTTCAGATTTTACTCTAGCAAAACTCCCCCTATGATGATATTGTCTTTGCTTGTAAATTATAATACGCTGCCTTGCAGTCATTTTTAATACCATGTTCTCATAATGTTAATTTTTGTAAACCACAAGGAACCACTGTAGAAAGTTAGAACGGACACCAAACACATGTGCACTAACCATTTTTAAACTTTACAATGAACTCTGTGTTAAGCAGGCATGCGTTCCTCCTAATTAGTGTAATTTAATAATAATGATCTGCTCGGCACAGATTGAGCAATATCTAACTTCCATAGATCTGGTATTCATAATTGAGCTCTCAAATGCACATGGTAGTTGCCAGTAATTGGCTGAGCCAAATATCTGTGTTCTAAAAGACTTTCTTGACAAAGAACAGGATATAATGTAATTGTGATCTGGTATGATTGATCATCATAAGAAAATGCTATAGATGTATTCCCTTGACAAGATCTGCTCCTTTTATTATGTAAAGAACCACAATGCCAATGCACAGGAAACTCAAAAAATATGTTTGGATTTTGTTAAAGCATTCTGACAGAATACACAAACAGAGAATATTTCAACATAGATATTGATCATACATTTTGTAAAATCAGTGAGCATGCACTGTTACAATAGTAAATGTCATTTTTAAGAAATGTCACCGTCGCAAAATGTTTATTTACACAGGAAAGCTCCAATAGCTCCAGTTCAAAATATATATATTCCCTTTAAGTTCAATGTTTTTTTTCCTCAGTACTGATGTCCTTAATATATGTGCCCATCTTGTACCATTCTGAAAACTTACAGTCTGGGACAATGGCTCCTCTAAAAATGCTTAGGTTTTCTGGCAAATGTGTAGTCTTGATTTTGAAGAATATGTGGCATCTTTCCATACTTTACAAGACAGGCCTTTCGCACAGTCGCATCTCTGAAATATCTCCAGACCATGAGATCCTTTTTTTCTCAATTTTGTGCAAACCTCTCCTTGACGTAACACAGGTTTGCAAATTTTGGTCCAGAAGTGACGAGCACAGCAAAAGCCTTCAATGCAGTCGGTGGACCTTAGGCAAGGATCTCCTTCATGTCCTACAATAAATACATTGTTAAAAATGAATTTGCAAATAATAAACAATTTTGTTTCTTGATTTTATTAATGTGCTAATCCTTGCACTTGCAAAAGATAGTAAAATAACTGTAATGCTTCAATGTGACACACAACAACATTGCTGTAGTTTGCATTACAAAGGTCCTGTTCAGCGATGGATGCAAGTTGTAAAGCAGCTGCGACTTTGGACACAGGAGGTGTCTTGTGTAAATAGACACATCCTGGCGGCTTCTGTGATCTGCTGCTGCATCTGAAAACGCAGCATTGTAGCACGCTGCATGAACATCGGGTATCTGGGTAACCCTCAGGATACATTCTGAAAAAGGTCTTCATAGCCACCCCCTCTCCACCCCTAAATGTCTGAGACTTAGGCGGCACTGTGTGTGATGACCCGGTCTGCCAGAGCAGGATTAAGGGGGGTCCCTGGGGGTAAGTACCTTGGGCACCCTTTTCATAAAGGACACCCAGATGCCTGCCACAGATCGGATCTCTTATAGTGATCCGATCTGTGGTTGTGCTCTCAGGTCACTGCTTCACAGCCGCGGTGCCAGCGCCGCATCACAGGACAGGGTAGCTGAGCGACGGCTCAGCTGTCCAATAGTGTGTGCACAGGAGCAGTCTGCAGCTCAGTCACTGGCTGGGTGAGCAGGCTGCATGAAAGGAGGAAGCGACTCTGTGGCTTGGAGCCAAGTTGGAGGAGATAGATTCACCAGCTGTCCCTGCCCTGCAAGTAAGGCTACTGCCGTCACTAAAAATTTAAATTGTAGGCTCTGGGATAGACATACTGTGTATATATATATATATATATATATATGTGGTGTGTGTGTATATATATATATATATATATATATAGTATATATACAGTATATATATATAAATATACATTACACGGGATGCTTATATAGTGATATGTATGATTTATATGAATATATATATATATATATATATATTCATTTAATTCTTCTGTTTACCTCTTTATTAGGGGCCCCACTATTTGAAGTGCCCCGGGCCACCCATAGCCTTAATCCGGCTCTGCGGTCTGCACATGTGCAGTACAGGTCTTGCTCATACAAAGCAGTACTGACATAGGAGGTGTACATAAACTAATGGATTTATGTACATCTCTGTGGCCCAATGTTTCTATATGCACTCACACTAATACATCCTGTCATAAACAAACAGTATTTTATAACTATATAACATGTCTTTATGGACCCTACAGAAACCACCACAAAAACACCAGAATATAGTATGGCAACTATTTATCAGTCTTATTATTTAATGAACCATAAACTAAGCTCCCGTATTAATATTTCTCAAAGTGGCAGCACCCTTTGATACTGAATGTACTGGGAGCAAATTAACATTTATACCAAAACCCAAAAGCAATTTTTTATGATTTTTCATATCCTTATTGGGCAGTTTAAATATGTTAATAACTAACTACTGGGGCAATGATATTTATTTTATTGGGGACATGACAACAGCATTACAAGTATGCACTGCCACACATGTGCTGGAAGCACTTGCAGTGTGTGCCTTATATATTGCGAGTATTACCCTTCTGGTGACCAGCCAGGCAGTGGCCTATCTATAACGGGTGCAGTGTCTTCACCTGAGCCCCCCATTGCAGCTACATACTCTGCAGCTGTCGATCAAATTATTCTGATTATTCTTCAGAAATATACAGTAATGCTGGTACCTTATTTCTGAAGAAATCACTGCAAATATGGAACCAACACTACATTATTGTCAATGCCAATGCATGTGTAGGAGATAACAGCTAAGGCACTGTATGTCAGGGGGAGGGGGCCCATATAAAGTTTTCACACAAGACCACTCCTGTTTTAAATTGACTCTGCTGTCTGCCATACGGGTACCAGGAGAGTCAGTTTACTAAAGCTACTAAAAATAAAAAGTGGTGATGTTGGCTATAACAACCAATCAGATTCTGTCTATTATTTTCCAGGATGCAATAGAGAAATGAAAGACAGAATCTGATTAATTACTATTGGCAACATCACTTTTCATTTTTAGAAGCTTTAGTAAATGTACCCCTAAGAATGAAGCCCCTCCGCCCCCACCACCACCTAGTCACGATGCTGAAAAGGCTGTCCTTTTAGGAAATTTAAAGTAGAGCTTGTTTCTTTCATTTCTTTACTTTTCTTTCCTTCAGACCAATCTTTTTTTAACTTATAAGCTGCGAATTGGCAAACCTCCACTTGAAACATTGCATGTGGAAGAAACGGCATTGTGTTTTCAGATTGGATGGTTTGATGCACTTTGATGTGTGGTTTGTTCTTTAGTAAATCACATGGTTTACAATCCATATATCAAAGTACATTAAAACTTACGGTTTGATAAAACTAGATTTTCTGAACCTTGGCCCTCATTCCGAGTTGATCGGTCGCAAGGCGAATTTAGCAGAGTTACACACGCTAAGCCTACGCCTACTGGGAGTGTATCTTAGCATCTTAAAATTGCGACCGATGTATTCGCAATATTGCGATCACAAACTACTTAGCAGTTTTAGAGTAGCTCCAGACTTACTCTGCCTGTGCGATCAGTTCAGTGCTTGTCGTTCCTGGTTTGACGTCACAAACACACCCAGCGTTCGCCCAACCACTCCCCCGTTTCTCCGGCCACTCCTGCGTTTTTTCCGGAAACGGTAGCGTTTTCAGCCACACGCCCATAAAACGGCCTGTTTCCGCCCAGTAACACCCATTTCCTGTCAATCACATTACGATCGCCGGAGCGATGAAAAAGCCGTGAGTAAAAATACTATCTTCATAGCAAAGATACTTGGCGCAGTCGCAGTGCGAATATTGCGCATGCGCACTAAGCGGAATTTCACTGCGATGCGATGAAAAATACCGAGCGAACGACTCGGAATGAGGGCCCTTATGCATTATCAGTTTCTGTGTAGGAATGAATTCCATTTTAGTATCATGGTTACATTTTATTTAACAATTAACTTTCTTTTAGTTACTTTATTGCTGTCTATAAACTAATTAAGAAAATAGCAATGATAAATCATGATTGATAATTAATGAGCAATGTACAATAGGCTTGCAAAGAGAGGAACCTTATCCAAGTATAGTACTTGTATTACATTGCACAAAACATTAAATGTATTCCACAGTAGTCCCGGCAAGAAATTGTAATTTTCTTCTGAGCCTCATAGCCCTATCCTACATTTATTCTACCGGCTATTATGCATGACTGTGGTCTTTGTCTGGGCTGATACACACACCTCTAGCTGACATAAAGGCCCTCATTCCGAGTTGTTCGCTCGCTAGAAGCTTTTAGCAGCATTGCACACGCTAGGCCGCCGCCCTCTGGGAGTGTATCTTAGCTTAGCAGAATAGCGAATGAAAGATTAGCAGAACTGCTACTAAATAATTCTTTGCATTTTCTGAGTAGCTCCAGACCTACTCCTAGACTGCGATCAGCTCAGTCCGTTTAGTTCCTGGTTTGACGTCACAAACACGCCCTGCGTTTGGCCAGCCACTCCCCCATTTATCCAGCCACTCCTGCATTTTTCCCTGACACACCTGCGTTTTTTAGCCAATACCGGGAAAACGCTTAGTAACCACCCAGAAACACCCACTTCCTGTCAATCACTCACCGATCAGCAGTGCGACTGAAAAGCGCCGCAGGATCCACAGCAAAACTGCTAAGTTTTTAGTTAAATAACTAAGTGCATGCGCCCTGCGTGCCTTGCGCATGTGCATTTTGCAACAAATCGCAGCATAGCGAAAATCGGCAAAGAGCGAACAACTCGGAATGACCCCCATACTCTATATAAAGTTTCATTGGTATATTGTTGCCACCCTACACTTACTGCTGCCATTATTATATACATGATACCTATTCCTAATGGCAAGACTGTAGCCAGTGTTTCATATAATTTAAAAATGTAGATAGTTTTTGGTAACATTTTACACCATTCACCTCTAACATGCTTTCAGCGTCAAAAAACAATAATCAAGGTCGAATGTCTGGTTCCATTTTTCTGCTGCATTTCATATCATACCTTTTATATGGGGTATTTTAGAATGATGTCTTCCAAGATTCTGCCACCCTAGATCCTTATTAGACATGTGATTGTTTTTTTTTGGACGTCCTTCAAGTTCGGGTATAAGAGCAGTCAAGATGGTTTCAGCAACCGGGATGCAAATGCCTGTGAAAATATACACCTTATTTTCTCAGTTCTCATTTACACATTGTCAGATAGTATATACTGTATTATGGTTTGACCACATTGTCTGCTACTTCACCACATACACATTTTAATACATTGGCTCTCAATTGTGATTGTGTATAAATAAGTCATAAGAGAAATGCCATACAGTATTGTGACTGTCTTAATAACATATGTACATTTCAATGTTTACATTACGGTGGTGTCTGTGCATCAGAAAAATGTGTTCCTATAAAATGTAGAAACCTGTTACTGGATCCTCTTGTTAGTTGTTACCCCAAATGATTGTCTTGTTTTTGCATTTGGATTCAATATGACCAGTGTTCCTGCCCTTAAATAGCATTTAGATAAACTGTAGCATCTGAAGAGCAATTGTCATTGTGGATGTTGAGAAATTACTCGGGCACCGGAAGTGGGATGGGTTGCCTCATTGTGCATATACAAAGACTGCCAGGTAAGCTGGGGGCCCTCAGAAAAACCCAAACCAGGGTACACACGTGTCAGGATCGCCCAACAAAGTGGTAAGTATCTTCTTACAGTGCTAGCCAATATCACTGGGAAGCTGAGCATCAAAACTTTTCTTTAGTAAATTGTGGCTATAAAGGATTTTGCAAAAAAAATTATTTACTAGTGCTGCAAATTGATAACTTGAACTCTAAGTCACAAATGAAACACACGTCAGATAACACATCCTACAAAGGTTAAAAGTTATGCCCCCTACACATTTGCCAAGGTGCCCGATGGCCGATGCGGCCGACGGATGACCTGGCGGTGGGGGAGGGGAAGGTTTGACAGGTGGGAGTGAAGTTTCCTCACTCCCTGACGTCACCCTGCCCCATAGCCCTGCAGGCTAATATGGATGATACTGTCCATATTGGCTTGCAGGTATAAACGAGCCGGCACCAATGATGAATGACTGCGGGGATGCGCAATGTTCATCGTTGGTTCCTACACACTGAAAGATATGAACAATTTCTCGCTCATTACGGAACGATATTGTTCATATTGGCCGCACACACCGGCCAGTGTGTAGGGCCCTTTAGGTGCAAATTTAGCAGCTTTGTGTGTTACAATAGATCTGATGCAATGTTGCAATGCAAACATTACATGCACGGGAATAATCTTCTTGCATGCTGCATGCTTCTAATTTTAAATCAGTATATATGTCCTATATAATAAAAGGCTAACCCTGCTCCTCAGCTCTACGGGGAAATTCAAGTGTTTTGCATGCCGACGGCCACTAGATTCAAGTATTGCTTCATCAGCACTGACATTACTGTTATATTGTTCTGTCATTTTGATGGGCCTGTAACTAGTATATATAGAGAAACAGGCAGAATGGGAAGACTAGGGCACATCTGTAGGGTGATCAGAATATGTGCAGCCCTACTTAAAAGCATCAAATAATTATACTAAAGCAAACTTGCAGGGAGTAGATCCTATACTGTACTATACTAAAATATAATTAAGTCTACCAGAATCAGTTACAACACATATGGAGACATCCAGTGACATCCAGAGACATCCAGTGGCTGCTTTATAATACAGCAATCCCCAATAAAAGAATATATATATATATATATATATATATATATATTATAAAACAAACAGGGCAGAGAGACAGTAAAATTAGCAAAAGCAGTCACTCAGGAACAATTCCAGAACATCAGAGACTGTCAAGTAAAAAATTATAAATTAGACCTTGCCAAATATTTTGATATGTATTAATGAAAACAATGTATTTATAAGAGAGTAGGCATATCCACCATACCTCCAAACCTTGGAGGCACAGTCCAGATTTGTTGACTCTGTTCCCAACATACTGATCAGAACTGCATGATTTGATTAGTCAGAAAGGTAGTGAGGTGTGTCCTATTCAGTGCTGCACTGCTGTACACCTGCCACTGGTGCACATGACAGTGGTTGTGTGACTGGAGAGGACCAGAGAGGGATAAAGAGCAGCCTACGCCTGCCCCTGGGGATGTGACAATGTCCATTCTGTGTTACAGACACACCCACTTTATCAATCCTTTCACTTGAAATGTTGGATGGTGCTCCTTTATCGATTTGACTTTATAAATTTGTAGGGCTTGTACTTGACTTGTTTAAAGCTTGTCCGCCACCTTTAATGTAGATTGCTACATGGTGTTTGTTGAGATACTGTACATAAAGATTTATTGAGATTTCTCAGAGGATATACAATATAAAGCGAAGTTTTTGTCCCATTCTGACACCTATCATGAATTAAAAGCCCACGGGCTAGGGCATGGAGAAAACAAAAAGGGTGTTTTAAATTGGCTACCTTAAATCTAAATAGCAGAGCAACATTGGACCAGTGGGACCGACTGGATCACAGGATCATTACAACACATTTGAGCCAAATTTTGCATTTTAATTTTACTAAACCCTACTAAATTTTAAGTTTGAATGTCAGAATTTCCACTTCAGTTTCCATAAGTTAATTTGCCATTGGACTCTCCCCAGCATTTTGTAAAACTAATTTGATTTTTTGGCATTTCTAATATAGCAAGTTTTACTGCATTGTTACATGGAAAACAAATGTAGATGGTCATGTGAGATGATAGAAGAGATGTGACATAGCATAAGGTAATTTATGTTGAAACTAAATATACTTAATCCAAATAAAAAGAAGGTAAAACATTTTTCTTTTTAATAACAATCATCTACATTTTCAAAACTCAATTATTTGCAAATGACACAAGGAAAGCCACAGTGCAGCACGTTCCATGGCAGGATAATAAAACATGGTGACCACCCAAGGAAACAGTTAATATTAAAGGCATTTATTCTCATCAAGAAACATTAAAATATTTTTTTAAATGTTCCTTAATTTGGAAAAACATATGGAGTTGTTTTAGATTTTTTCAGACACTGCATCAGTTTTTGATTGTCTTCTTTCCCTTTTCAGTTGATTACTAGTCTGTATTACATTTGTTTACTGTGTCTTTCTCATATAGAAGCTTTAGTTGTGTTCTGTCATTTCTCTGGGGGTGTATGTTGGCAAATGAAAAAATATAGGGTGCCTATACTTAAAGTTTACCTATTCCAAGCAGACTACAGCAAAAAATACTTATCATATTGTTGCCAACGTTTCAGGAAGTATGAATGAGGCCATGGGAAGGAAATTCACAACAACAACAAAAAAAAATTATGAAAAAAAAAGATCTTTGATCAACCGAAATCTCTGCAAAGCTTCTGTTGCTGAATTTGTGTTTTGGTAAAACAATTTCATTAGTAACAAACGTTCTTGTAAATTTAACGTCATTTTGAATTTTAAGACAAAATGAGAATGAAAAAGGTGTGAGGTTTTTGTTTACTGTAAATAGTGATATGAGGGATGACGTGCTTAAGGAAATTTGCATATCTGATCTCTTACAAGTGGAACGCCCCCCGGTAGTGATTTTTTTTTAAACTTTTTTTTTTGCTGTGAATTCCCTTCCCAAAGCCTCAAGATATACTGAACATTTGCCAACATTCCGATACATAGTTTTTACTGTAGAGTACTCTGAATAGGTGAACTTTAATTATGCCTTGTATGACTTGTGGATTGTGGTCCTACATTATGTCTTAAATAATTCATGGCAGTAAGGGTACATGAAAACCATATTAATATTTCGTTTTCTATACATTTATGTGCAACTATGTGCTTCAACTGAACAATGAGCATAGATGCAACAGAAGGCATGCCATGGAAAATATAATCTAGAGAACAAGTGCCACCACCAAATCCAAAGTTGCATAAATATTGTGAGACCACAAAGCCTCTGTGGACTCCCACTAATCAATAAATGACTGAAATGATGCTCAATATGAGCCCCTGGATGTTTATTAGCATATGTTACTCTATGAAATCTCATTCTTCCATTAATACTTAGTATCACTACTGAATTTATATTGCATTCTGCATTGAAATCCATTATCTACTCTGCCTGTTCAGCTTCTCACGCTGAGGGCTCTGTCATTCTGCACTAAACTGTGCCTGTATCATAAATAAATATAATGTAACTGTGCTAAAATGACCTACAGTATAAGATCATGGGGGTCATTCTGAGTTGATCGTAGCTGTGCTAAATTTAGCACAGCTATGATCATTTTCCCTGACATGCGGGGGGACGCCCAGCACAGGGCTAGTCCACCCCGCATGTCAGTGCCGCCCCCCCCGCACAAATACAAAAGCATCGCACAGCGGCGATGCCTTTGTATCTGTGGAGTAACTCCCGGACAGCGCAGCTCCTGCGGTTGTCCGGGAGTTGTGTGTCGCTGCCGCTGCGGCAAGCCCCCCCAACGGTCCGGCCACGCCTGCGTTGGCCGGACTGCGCCTACTAAACAACGGCTTAACGCCGCCATTCAGCCTCCTCCCACCCAGCGACCGCCTCTGTTTCAGAGGCAATCGCTAGGCAGCGACGACTGCCATGCGATGGCGCACTGCGGCGCTGGTGCATGCGCAGTTCTGACCTAATCTCTGCGCTGCGACAAACTGCAGTGAGCGATCGGGTCGCAATGACCCCCCATGTCAGTAAGCTTGTGGGCTTCGGGCATAAGTCAAGGTTAATTGCAAAACAACATTTTCCCCTAATTGGCAAAATCATGTGCACTGCAGGTGGGGCAGATATAACATGTGCAGAGAGAGTTAGATTTGGGCGGGTTAAATTGTTTCTGTGCATGGTAAATATTGACTGCTTTATTTTTTACACTGCACATAAGATTTCAGTTTGAACACATCCCACCCAAATCTAACTTTCTGCACGTGTTATATCTGCCCCCCCCCCCCCTTCCTGCAGTACACATGGTTTTGCCCATTAGAGGAAAATTTTGTTTTGCAATCAACCTTGAATTAGGCCTTTTGTCATTGCTTTTCCTCATCTCTGACATAAATGGAGGACTTACAGTATTAACAGCATATTTAGTTTAACCCACAAAAACATACATATATTATATATTTAAAAGGAAACCATTACATTTAAAAAGTTGTCAAAATGTTTAATCATCCAAATTAGTTTTGACATTGCCAAACATTTATAACACAAACCATTGCAATTTCCACTTAAATGTATCTATGTATGCTTTCATTGTAGTATTCAGCAATAATAATCCACTGGCAATGATTATAACTAAAGCTCAATTTTATATATGTATAATACCAATCTGTAGTATACAATATGTGTCACTGAATAATATAATCAACTGTCATTTTGTTACTATGGGGTACTGGCTTCTTGTATCACTTAATGACAATTAATCATCTGAAAAAATAAACTTCTGGAACTCATACAGTGTCACTAATTCTCTGTTAGATTTCCCCCCACTATTATTCCATTAAATTGCTAAATCAATTTTCTGGAAATGCATTAGATAAAATCTCAATCAAAGCTAAGAGAATTAGAATTCCATCAAAAAAGGTACTATTTAGAGAATCTATTGTTTAGTGAAATTCTGTGCATTGCATTTACATTTTTAATATGATCATTTCCAGAGAACACAGTTAACAGGAAAGTTATTGCGTTACTCGGTGGTTAGTTTTCCCATAACTTATCAACAGAAAAAACAACATTAACTACACTAGGGCACCAAATTGCTCTCAGTCTAAAGGTATGGTGAGAGCATTTGCTGACTTTACTGCTGCTTCTGAGCTCCTGTGGTTAAGTCTACACACTGTACACTCAAAGGGGGAGATTTATCAAACCTTTTAAAGAGGACAAGTGTAGAGGTTACCTGTACATTCTATAAAATAGTTAGAGATGAGTGGGCTCAGTTCTCAGAGAACCAAGCCCACCCGAACTTCTGGGATCCATGGAGATCTGAGACACAGCTTGGGTCTCTCTGATTGTGCCAGATCCCTAACTGAAATAAAACCACGAGATCCAATTGTTAGATCTTGCGTTTTTTGCCTCAGGCACCAATTTGCAAAATCCCATTGAATACAATGGGCTTACCGCTGATTGGCTAAGAAAGATGTCTATCATAGCTCTCAGCCAATCAGTGGTAACCCACTGAATTCAATGGGACTTTGAAAAAGGTAAGTGCTGTGGCTGCCACCCATCCTCCCGCCGAGACACCACCGCCACCCCTGGTGCTAAATCTGCCAGCAACACCCACATGCTGCCAGCACCCCCACACTGAGGATGCTGCCAACAACCTCGCACTGAGGACACTACTAGCACCCCTGCTCTGCAGACATGCCCACACTGCTACACCCCAGCACTGAGGGCATCATCAGCAATCCACACTGCCAACACTGCTGGCACCTCTGCACTGCTGAAACCAATGGGTCCCCCACTCTGCTGACACTGCCAGCAACCTCACTATGCCAACCCCACTGGCACCCAGACACTGAGGACACTGCCAGTACCCCCACACTGAGGACATCCTCAGCAACCCCTGCACTGCTGACACCTCCACACTGAGGACACCGCTGGCACCCGTACACTGCCGACACCATCGTCAACCCTGAATGAAGGACACTGAAGGCACCCCCGCACTGCTGCCCCCTTGCACTGACTACACCATCAGCAGCCCTGCACTGCAGACACTGCTGACATCCCTGCACTGCCTACACCAATGGCACCCCCATACTGAGGACACCAATGGCACCCCCATACTGAGGACACCGACGGCAACCATGCACCAACACCACCTTCACTGCTGGCACACTTACTCTGCTGACACTGACGGCACCCCTGCTATGCCAGCACTCCTGCACTGAGGTCCCCTGCTGACACATCAACACCGCCAGCATCCCCACACTGAGGACACCACCATCACCCCCCACACTGAGAACACCACTAGAATTGCTGACACCACCATCACAGTAAGTGCACTATTGGTGTATCCAACCCACACTGTTTCCAACCTTCACTTTATCCAACCTGCACTGTATCCGGACAAAACTTAAGCTCCGCTGTTTCCAGAGAGAATATTTCCAATACATACATGGAACCAATTTTCTGTTTATATATATATATATATATATATATATACAAACACCAGTCAGGCGGCACTCACGGTCAGGCGGCACTCACGGCGATAAATGTGAGTGCCGCCTGACTGGTGTTTGTGCATTTTGGAGGGGCTTGGCCCTAATTCCTCCTGGAGGGCACCGGCTTTACTAGCAGTTACCATTATAAACGGAGTGCCGCCTGACATGCTGGACTATATATATATATATATATATATATATATATATATTAGTGATGAGCGGGTTCGGTTCGGCAGAATCCGAACCCCCCGAACTTCACCCATTTTACACGGTTCCGAGGCAGATTCGAATCTTCCCGCCTTGCTCGGTTAACCCGAGCGCACCCGAATGTCATCATCCCGCTGTCGGATTCTCGCGAGATTCGGATTCTATATAAGGAGCCGCGCGTCGCCGCCATTTTTCACTCGTGCATTGGAAATGATAGTGAGAGGACGTGGCTGGCGTCCTCTCAGTTTTATTCAGGTGGCTGCAAATATCTGTGCTCACTGCTTTATTGTGGGGACTGGGGACCAGCAGTATTATATAGGAGGAGTACAGTGCAGAGTTTTGCTGACCAGTGACCACCAGTATTATACGTTCTCTGCCTGAAAAACGCTCCATATCTGTGCTCAGTGTGCTGCATATATCTGTGCTCACACTGCTTTATTGTGGGGACTGGGGACCAGCAGTATTATATAGGAGGAGTACAGTGCAGAGTTTTGCTGACCAGTGACCACCAGTATTATACGTTCTCTGCCTGAAAAACGCTCCATATCTGTGCTCAGTGTGCTGCATATATCTGTGCTCACACTGCTTTATTGTGGGGACTAGGGACCAGCAGTATTATATAGGAGGAGTACAGTGCAGAGTTTTGCTGACCAGTGACCACCAGTATTATACGTTCTCTGCCTGAAAAACGCTCCATATCTGTGCTCAGTGTGCTGCATATATCTGTGCTCACACTGCTTTATTGTGGGGACTGGGGACCAGCAGTATTATATAGGAGGAGTACAGTGCAGAGTTTTGCTGACCAGTGACCACCAGTATTATACGTTCTCTGCCTGAAAAACGCTCCATATCTGTGCTCAGTGTGCTGCATATATCTGTGCTCACACTGCTTTATTGTAGGGACTGGGGACCAGCAGTATTATATAGGAGGAGTACAGTGCAGAGTTTTGCTGACCAGTGACCACCAGTATTATACGTTCTCTGCCTGAAAAACGCTCCATATCTGTGCTCAGTGTGCTGCATATATCTGTGCTCACACTGCTTTATTGTGGGGACTGGGGACCAGCAGTATTATATAGGAGGAGTACAGTGCAGAGTTTTGCTGACCAGTGACCACCAGTATTATACGTTCTCTGCCTGAAAAACGCTCCATATCTGTGCTCAGTGTGCTGCATATATCTGTGCTCACACTGCTTTATTGTGGGGACTGGGGACCAGCAGTATTATATAGGAGGAGTACAGTGCAGAGTTTTGCTGACCAGTGACCACCAGTATTATACGTTCTCTGCCTGAAAAACGCTCCTTATCTGTGCTCAGTGTGCTGCATATATCTGTGCTCACACTGCTTTATTGTGGGGACTAGGGACCACCAGTATTATATAGGAGGAGTACAGTGCAGAGTTTTGCTGACCAGTGACCACCAGTATTATACGTTCTCTGCCTGAAAAACACTCCATATCTGTGCTCAGTGTGCTGCATATATCTGTGCTCACACTGCTTTATTGTAGGGACTGGGGACCAGCAGTATTATATAGGAGGAGTACAGTGCAGAGTTTTGCTGACCAGTGATCACCAGTATTATACGTTCTCTGCCTGAAAAACGCTCCATATCTGTGCTCAGTGTGCTGCATATATCTGTGCTCACACTGCTTTATTGTGGGGACTGGGGACCAGCAGTATTATATAGGAGGAGTACAGTGCAGAGTTTTGCTGACCAGTGACCACCAGTATTATACGTTCTCTGCCTGAAAAACGCTCCATATCTGTGCTCAGTGTGCTGCATATATCTGTGCTCACACTGCTTTATTGTGGGGACTGGGGACCAGCAGTATTATATAGGAGGAGTACAGTGCAGAGTTTTGCTGACCAGTGACCACCAGTATTATACGTTCTCTGCTGAAAAACGCTCCATATCTGTGCTCAGTGTGCTGCATATATCTGTGCTCACACTGCTTTATTGTAGGGACTGGGGACCAGCAGTATTATATAGGAGGAGTACAGTGCAGAGTTTTGCTGACCAGTGACCACCAGTATTATACGTTCTCTGCCTGAAAAACGCTCCATATCTGTGCTCAGTGTGCTGCATATATCTGTGCTCACACTGCTTTATTGTGGGGACTGGGGACCAGCAGTATTATATAGGAGGAGTACAGTGCAGAGTTTTGCTGACCAGTGACCACCAGTATTATACGTTCTCTGCCTGAAAAACGCTCCATATCTGTGCTCAGTGTGCTGCATATATCTGTGCTCACACTGCTTTATTGTGGGGAATGGGGACCACCAGTGTTATATAGGAGGAGTACAGTGCAGAGTTTTGCTGACCAGTGACCACCAGTATTATACGTTCTCTGCCTGAAAAATGCTCCATATCTGTGCTCAGTGTGCTGCATATATCTGTGCTCACACTGCTTTATTGTGGGGACTGGGGACCACTAGTATTATATAGGAGGAGTACAGTGCAGAGTTTTGCTGACCAGTGACCAGTGACCACCAGTATTATACGTTCTCTGCCTGAAAAACGCTCCATATCTGTGCTGCATTGTAGTATATAGTAGGAGTACAGTGCATAATTTTGCTGACCACCAGTATATAATATATAGCAGTACGGTACAGTAGGCCACTGCTCTACCTACCTCTGTGTCGTCAAGTATACTATCCATCCATGCCTGTGGTGCATTTCAGTTTTGCACAGTTTGCTGACCACCAGTATATAATATATAGCAGTACGGTACAGTAGGCCACTGCTCTACCTACCTCTGTGTCGGCAAGTATACTATCCATCCATACCTGTGGTGCATTTCAGTTTTGCACAGTTTGCTGACCACCAGTATATAATATATAGCAGTACGGTACAGTAGGCCACTGCTCTACCTACCTCTGTGTCGTCAAGTATACTATCCATCCATACCTGTGGTGCATTTCAGTTGTGCGCAGTATATATAGTAGTAGGCCATTGCTATTGATACTGGCATATAATTCCACACATTAAACAATGGAGAACAAAAATGTGGAGGGTAAAATAGGGAAAGATCAAGATCCACTTCCACCTCGTGCTGAAGCTGCTGCCACTAGTCATGGCCGAGACGATGAAATGCCATCAACATCGTCTGCCAAGACCGATGCCCAATGTCATAGTAGAGAGCATGTAAAATCCAAAAAACAAAAGTTCAGTAAAATGACCCAAAAATCAAAATTAAAAGCGTCTGAGGAGAAGCGTAAACTTGCCAATATGCCATTTACAACACGGAGTGGCAAGGAACGGCTTTGGCCCTGGCCTATGTTCATGGCTAGTGGTTCAGCTTCACATGAGGATGGAAGCACTCATCCTCTCGCTAGAAAACTGCAGTGCCACTCCTAGATGGGCCAGGTTTTTGTGTCGGCCACTTGGGTCGCTTAGCTTACTCACACAGCTACCTCATTGCGCCTCTTTTTTTCTTTGCATCATGTGCTGTTTGGGGACTTTTTTTTTGAAGTGCCATCCTGTCTGACACTGCAGTGCCACTCCTAGATGGGCCAGGTGTTTGTGTCGGCCACTTGGGTCGCTTAGCTTAGTCACACAGCTACCTCATTGCGCCTCTTTTTTTCTTTGCTTTATGTGCTCTTTGGGGACTATTTTTTTGAAGTGCCATCCTGTCTGACACTGCAGTGCCACTCCTAGATGGGCCAGGTGTTTGTGTCGGCCACTTGGGTCGCTTAGCTTAGTCATCCAGCGACCTCGGTGCAAATTTTAGGACTAAAAATAATATTGTGAGGTGTGAGGTGTTCAGAATAGACTGGAAATGAGTGGACATTATGGTTATTGAGGTTAATAATACTATGGGATCAAAATGACCCCCAAATTCTATGATTTAAGCTGTTTTTGAGGGTTTTTTGTAAAAAAACACCCGAATCCAAAACACACCCGAATACGACAAAAATTTTTCAGGGAGGCTTTGCCAAAACGCATCCGAATCCAAAACACGGCCGTGGAACCGAATCCAAAACCAAAACACAAAACCCGAAAAATGTCCGGTGCACATCACTATATTAATATATATATATATATATATATATATATATATATATATATATATAGACTGGAAGGTAGCCATGTGCAAACAAAGTGTTCTGAGGAAGGAGGTTCGTCCTCCGAAACGTCAATAAATGCACATGGCTTTTTCTTCATAATCGAGTGTGCAAGACTTTTGAGTGCCGCCTATACCTTTCAGTCTATATTGGGGTCATTCCACCCTAGGAGGGCACCGGAGCATTTATCCCTTTGGGGACAGCGGAGTGCCGGGCTATTTGCATTGATTATATATATATATATATATATATATATATATAAATAGTGTGGCAGATGCTCAATTAGCTTAGTGATATCATTCAGGTGCTTGAAAGGGAGGGGTATTTCTAAGCAAGAGAAAAAGGCATTTTGTTTCCCCCAGCAACCTGAATGATAACAGTAACCAGATGTAAATCACACACATTATTAGAATTCAGAGATCTCGGTTACATATATTTGCGCAAATGTATGAATAAGTCCCAAAGCCGCATCAAGGCATCTCTGTATATTTGGGGTACCTAGCGCTACATCTAGGTGCAGGGTGTGGCACCCCAAAACACCAGCATAAGCCAGAAAGCCCAGGGCAGCATACCAGTGAAAAAACTATAGTGTTAATAAATTAGTGTTAGGAAGCCGAAGCTATTAAGAAGGTGATACAAAAATGAGATGTAATTAAAATGGAGAAATAGTGTTAAAGAAATTAGTGTGTGAAAAGTGTTAATAGAATGTAAAGGTATGCCACACTTAAGGCATCCAGCTCAGCCAGTCCAGAGCCACCACACCTCACACCTCAATTACCCCAATCTGGATCTATGATTAACCAGCAAGGAGCCACATGATAATGGCTCCTTACTTAAATATATCTAAGCTAAGCGCTACCTACCTTGGAGCAACCCCATAATGCTCCATATGGCATGTCAGGGCCTGCTCCTCCTCTTAATGCAGGAACCTCTCCGCTTCTCACAACCGACATATATAGTGTGGCAGATGCTTAATTAGCTTAGTGATATCATGCAGGTGCTTGAAAGGGAGGGGTAATTCTAAGCAAGAAAAAAAAGACATTCTGTTTCCCCCTGCACTCTGAATGATAACAGTAACCAGATGTTAATCCCACACTATATTAGAAATCAGAGATCTCGGTTACATATATTTGTGCAAATGTATGAATAAGCCCCAAAGCCGCATCAAGGCATCTTTGTATATTTGGGTCCCTAGCGCTATATCTAGGTGCAGGGTCTGGCACCCTGTCAAAGTCGAAAAATATTGTAATACATATGCCTTGTACTAACCCCATGCACATGCCCGCTGCTCGTGCACTCAGTCCTCCGTTCGTGCACATATCCGCAATTTGCGTAGGATCGCTCCGGCGATCATGCGCGTGATATGGGTATTTACGGCGGAGTTTGTGAGCGCGTAGAGGGTTATTAGAACATTACATATTTAACCCAAATAGTGCACATTGTACACATAGCCCCCTGCACCACATCAGAAAGAAATAGCTGTTTAAAATGATAACAGAACAAAGGGATTCACCTTTACAGGATAGGAGGGGACAGAACAAGGTTACAAGGTGGTGTTTGGTATCCAGCTGTAGGGTATTTTAAGGGAAACATTCTGGTGTTGGTTTGAGGAAAATCGCATGTTCCTGAAGATAGTTAGATGCAGAAGCAGAATATAGGTTTAAATTTTATTTACTGTACATTATGTATGCGGGGGGAATCCAGAGGAGACCACCCACAAGAGCAGTTGAGAAAGACATAGCCCACCTTTTCAAATCAACCTATGACCTCTCCCGTAATAAAAAGGTACATCTCTGTGTCCAATAGAGAAAGGGATTACAGTGACCATTGTATTGTTTTGGATGAAGTGAATAAAGAGAGCTTGCAGCAGGCTTGGACACACAAGACTCTGAACGCTATCTGTATGACCAGCGGAGGACTGGCTCGGGTTGCGCTTGCAAACATTCTCACGTATGTACATTCTCTGTAGCCATTATTCTGTTTAGATTTACTTGTTAGCCTGTAGTGTATGATTTGTATTGTTTTACCTTTTGGAATTAATCCACTGAGGCCTTAGAACCCTGTGGTTGCAACTACAAATCAGTGTGGTGTCCTCACTTTCCTGCAAGGGGGTTTAAAGTGTATTTATCTGTATAAGGTGTATTAGTATTGATAAGGTGTACGCACTGCGGGTACTTTATACCGTCAGCGCTACTTAAGGTTTAAGGTATAACATCGTTGCAGTACTTTGCTGCTAAGGGTTTAAAGTGTGATCATATCATTACATTGTATCATTAACAAGGTTTAAAGGTTATCAATTGTGGGTGCGCTCGCTGTGTGTACTCTGTACACTCAGCGCGGCGTGTGTACGCCAAGTACGTACCACGTGCAGGACTCTGTACGCAAATAGCGTACAAAGTGCGTAGCATGTGTATTCAGTCTAGCGGCCATAGCGGCTCCACGGTAATAGTGTATCTAGAGGTATAGCTTTGCGGTCTAAGATAATATCGACATTATCAACCCCAAAACACATAACGTAATGTGCATAAACCTCGCTTATCCCTATCGCCCCTGTGTATTTTAGCTAGGGGATTGTGACGCTCCTTCAGCATTGCTCCGTGACCTGCAAAACTTATGCCATCTCTCACTCCATATCCGAGCGATGCCATGTGGTGGGGGTTCACGGGCGATGGTCATTTTGTCAGTTTGCAATGCGATCGAGTCCGGTGTATCGTAATGTGCATAGACCTCGCTTATCCCTATCGCCTCTGTGTATTTTAGCTAGGGGATTGTGACGCTCCTTCAGCATTGGCCCATAGCCTGCAAAATCTGTGCTGTTACTTGCTCCGTAGCAGAGTGCCTCCATGGGGCAAGGAGTCACAGGCGGTAGCCATTTCAATTGGGTCTGCCCTGCTACAGAATTGTATGTGTACCGTACGGTGCATAGAACCTTAACAGTAGAAATGCTCCTGAAGCTTTGCCCTGGTTTATGTAAATAAAAAAAATAATAAAGTGTCTGGAAAAAACTAACATGCATTCGTACTTTAGGAATCGAACTTGGGACTCTAAGTATAGGAAGCGGAATACTTCACCACTTCACCGCCGACAGATGAATAAATCCATTAGTTTTGATTATGCTGTAATGGCTACGGGATTAGGATGCTAACATACAATATTCCTAATATCAATAGGCAACAATGGGGGTAATTCTGAGTTGATCGTAGCAGGAACTTTGTTAACAGTTGGGCAAAACCATGTGCACTGCAGGAGGGGCAGATATAACATGTGCAGAGAGTTAGATTTGGGTGGGGTGTATTCAAACTGAAATCTAAATTGCAGTGTAAAAATAAAGCAGCCAGTATTTACCCTGCACAGAAACAAAATAACCCACCCAAATCTAACTCTCTCTGCAAATGTTATATCTTCCCCCCCTGCAGTGCACATGGTTTTGCCCAGTTGCTAACAAACTTGCTGCTGCGATCAACTCAGAATCACCCCCAATGTACTTCACGTCCATTTGCGTCAATGTACACTACTGGTTTTATGTTGCTTTGTCTGCGTGACTTGGGCGCTTACATATTCCTAAAGTACTGTAAATGGATCATATATGCTGTACTATTTGCATCTGTACTGCATCTGTACTGTATATACTGTATGAAATAATGTTGCGTAATGAGATGCTGTATTTACTGTATGCAGCGTATTGAGACGCATTAGTAAAGTAGTCCTTACTATGTATTTCAGTATTTAATTTTACGGGAGACCACATGCATGCGCAGTGGTGATTGTAAAAAGCGACATCTGGTAGATGATCGCAGGTATTACACGTAAAGGTAACGTCAAACGCTCTGTGCGCCTCCGTGCGATTAGGCGTGCCTCTCTGTGACTAGGCGCGCCTCCCTGCGACTCGGTACACTGCGTATGCCCGATCGTGACTAACTCCTCAGCCAGTCAAGATAACGGAGGACCCATCTGTTAGCCTGACTGACATTAAAGAAAGACTACTTCTGAGTAGCAAAAGTTGTCTACCAATGCACCTTATTTCTTACCATTGTTGCAGCGATTCCCAGAACAGCACATGCCATCTCTATGGCAACGTTTCTTCTTTCTTCTGCAGACCATGCAGGAAGAAGGAGCCTGGTGAGGACTGTAACAGTATCTTCCAACTTCACACTCTTTATCACTAATGCACGGATATGCCTGGAAGAGGTAACACAACAACAATGCTTAGTGCCTAATCATATATATATATATATGTACAGTATTTGTCTACACATTTTTGTTTAAACTTGGGCAACATTTTGTACCACAGATACGGCTTTAATATGTCCTGAAACAATCATTGTAGCACTCACATAGATAATTTTATTCTGTGATAAGGAAGACGTTTTGACAAGTTAGAAAACAAAACAATCCGATGAATAAATCGGCAGCACTGTTGATGTAAGCAGACAAATATAACCTTAGAATATACATTATAGTGAACGAAAGGATCAAAA
Source organism: Pseudophryne corroboree (assembly GCF_028390025.1). NCBI lineage: Eukaryota > Metazoa > Chordata > Amphibia > Anura > Myobatrachidae > Pseudophryne > Pseudophryne corroboree. Next base: position 809,387,500 of record NC_086444.1, on the reverse strand, counting down.
GATCTATAAGTAGCATACAACACAGTGAAATACATTGTCAAATAAACCATCAAAGCTGTTGCAATAAGAAACAATTAGTGCATTCAAAATGTGGGTCTGGGTTTGCATGTTCAGAGTATCAAGAGATAGACCCCATTTATTATTAAGATGGATAACCCCTTCTTCCTTCTGTCCGTACTTTATACCAACTCCACTGCAACAAAAGTACTAATCCTAAGCACCCAGTACAATATAAGCAACGCAGATGCTAAATTAAGAAACAGCTATTAAAGTCCAGGAATGACTGCCTGTGGCGGAGTGTCTAAATCTCATTATGCATCTTGGGGCATATGGCACAAAAAGTGGGGCCAGACTGCCCATCTTGCACTTCTGGCATATGCCAGAAGGGCCAATGGTCTGGTAGGAAGGTCCGGTCTCACAGAGAGCCGGAACAACAGCATGCAGCACAGTCTCCATCTCTATGGTTTGGCCGCAAGTCCACGTCCCCCTGACTCACAGCACGCCCCCTGCATTTTCTTTATTTGTAAAACCATAAATAAATAATGTTTTATTGAAATATTATTTTGCAGTGCAGTGCGGATGTGTGATCCAGCCAATTCAGGTGATACATGCACAGAAGGAACCTGGACTGGCTGACAAAGCTGTATGTCTGTGCTTACCACTGCCAGTCAGAATCACAGTTATATAGCAAAAGGTGAACAGTGGAGATATCACAGCTACAGTATCTCCTTCATTCAGTGAAGTAACATAGATCATCGCAGTGCCCACTTTGTCAATAGAAAGTATGGTCTTCTCAAATTTACCAAGCTTTTTGGAGCTTGACCCCTCTATAGCTAATGCCATCATTCAATTAATGCTAGACATTGTAGCCAACAGGATTTTGTGAATGTTTAATCTTCGGATCACTACCTAGTAAACTTGCACATGGGTGGCTCAGATCCAGCTACTGTCCCATATACTATAACCAGAATTGGACTGGCCCAAAGGGGTCCAGGGGAAAACCCCGGTGGGCCCCATTGCCTGGGGCCCTCCATCCAGATTCCAGACTGTGCATTTGAATTCTACATTATACATATGTTACATTATAATGCACTGGATTATGGTGTATTTTCTACAGTGCATTATTGTGATTAGTCTGGTACATGCATGGACTAGCAGTATATACTATATATATTTATCATGGGGCTCAGCCCATGCACTCTCTAATAGTTAGGCAAACCAATGTGATGGCTGGCCACACACCCTCTACTGACTGGCCACACCCCTAAACATGGGCCCCTACCACTGCATTTTCCCAGTGGGCCCTTCATATCCCTGTCCGACACCGGCTATAGCTAGAGATGAGCGGGTCCGGTTCTCAGAGAAAAGAACTCACCCGAACTTCACTACCCGAGCCCGGATCCGAGTCAGGCTCAGGGTTTTCCCGCCTGACTCGGAAACCAGAACGAGGCAAAACGTCATCATCCCGCTGTTGGATTCTCGCGGGGTTTGGATTCCATATAAGGAGCCGCGCGTCCCCGCCATTTTTACTCTGGCATTGGAGAGTGTAGAGAGAGGACGTGTCTCCATCCTCAGTGTCCTGCATCAGTTCAGTGTTAGTGTCTTGTGCTGCATCAGTCCAGTCACAGTGGTTGTGTCCTCTGCTGTCATATATCCAGTGCTGCTGTATAAGTCCAGTCCAGTGGTGCTGTGTTGTGCTGCATCAGTTCAGTGGTGTATTGTGCTGCATCAGTCCAGTCACAGTGGTGGTGTCCTCTGCTGCCATATGTCCAATGCTGCTGTATAAGTCCAGTCCATTGCAGTGGTGCTGTGTTGTCCTGCATCAGTCCAGTGGTGGTGTCCCTGTGCTGCTGTATATGTCTAGTGGTACTGCCGTATATGTCCATTGATACTGCCAAATATGTCCACTGATACTGCTGTATATGTCCATTGATACTGCCGTATATGTCCATTAATACTGCTGTATATGTCCAGCGGTACTGCTGTATAATTCCAGCGATCCTGCCGTATAATTCCAGTGATCCTGCCGTATAATTCCAGTGATCGTGCCATATAATTCCAATGGTACTGGCGTATAAATCCAGTCTAGTGATACTGCCGTATATGTCCAGTGATACTACGTATATATGTCCATTGATACTGCCGTATATGTCCAGCGGTACTGCCGTATAATTCCAGTTATCCTGCCGTATGATTCCAGTGATCCTGCCGTATAATTCCAGTGGTACTGGAATAAAAAACCAGTCCAGTGACACTACCGTATATGTCCAGTTATGCTGCCATATACTGTATGTCCATTGATACTGCCGTATATGTCCAGTGATCCTGCCGTTTAATTCCAGTGTTCCTGCCGTATATGTCCAGTGGTACTGGTGCATAAATCCAGTCCAGTGATACTGGCATATATGCCCAGTGATACTGCCGTATATATGTCCATTGATACTGCCATATAATTCCAGTGATCCTGCCATATAATTCCAGTGATCATGCCGTATAATTCCAGTGGTACTGGCGTATAAATCCAGTCCAGTGATGCTGCCGTATATGTCCAGTGATACTGCCGTATATGTCCATTGATACTGCCGTATATGTCCAGCGGTACTGGCGTATAAGTCCAGTGATCCTGCCGTATAATTCCAGTGGTACTGGCATATAAATCTAGTCCAGTGATACTGCCGTATATATGTCCATTGATACTGCCGTATATGTCCACTGATCCTGCAATATAATTCCAGTGATCCTGTCATATAATTCCAGTGGTACTGGCGTATAAATCCAGTCCAGTGATACTACCGTATTTGTCCATTGATACTGCCGTATAATTCCAGCGGCACTGGCGTATAAGTCCAGTCCAGTGATACAGCCGTATATGTACATTGATACTGCCGTATATGTCCAGCGGTACTGCCGTATAATTCCAGTGATCCTGCTGTAAAATTCCAGTGATCCTGCCGTATAATTCCAGTGGTACTGGTGTATAAGTCCAGCCCAGTGATACTGCCGTATATGTCCATTGATACTGCCGTATATGTCCAGTGATCCTGCCATATAATTCCAGTGATCCTGCCGTATAATTCCAGTGGTACTGGCGTATATAGTGCAGTCCAGTGATACTGCCGTATCCAATGATACTGCCGTATATATCCATTGATACTGCCGTATATGTCCAGCAGTACTGGCATATAAATCCAGTGATCCTGCCGTATAATTCCAGTGGTACTGGCATATAAATCTAGTCCAGTGATACTGCCGTATATGTCCATTGATACTGCCATATAATTCCAATGATCCTGATGTATAATTTGAGTGATCCTGACGTATAATTCCAGTGGCACTGGTGTATAAGTCCAGTCCAGTGATACTGCCGTAGATGTACATTGATACTGCAGTATATGTCCATTGATACTGCCGTATATGTCCAGCGGTACTGCCGTATAATTCCAGTGATCCTGCTGTATAATTCCAGTGATCCTGCCGTATAATTCCAGTGGTACTGGCGTATAAATCCAGTCCAGTGATACTGCCGTATATGTCCATTGATACTGCCGTATATGTCCAGTGATCCTGCCATATAATTCCAGTGATCCTGCCGTATAATTCCAGTGGTACTGGCGTATAAGTCCAGTCCAGTGATACTGCCGTATATATCCATTGATAATGCCATATAATTCCAGTGATCCTGATGTATAATTTGAGTGATCCTGACATATAATTCCAGTGGCACTGGTGTATAAGTCCAGTTAAGTGATACTGCCGTAGATGTACATTGATACTGCAGTATATGTCCATTAATACTGCCGTATATGTCCAGCGGTACTGCCGTATAAATCCAGTGATCCTGCTGTATAATTCCAGTGATCCTGCCGTATAATTCCAGTGGTACTGGCGTATAAATCCAGTCCAGTGATACTGCCGTATATGTCCATTGATACTGCCGTGTATGTCCATTGATACTGCCGTATATGTCCAGCGGTACTGCCATATATTTCCAGTGATCCTGACGTATAATTCCAGTGGTACTGGCGTATAAGTCCAGTTCAGTTATCCTGCCGTATGATTCCAGTGATCCTGCAGTAAAATTCCAGTGGTACTGGAATATAAATCCAGTGATCCTGCCATATAATTCCAGTGGTACTGGCGTTTAAGTCCAGTCCAGTGACACTGCCGTATATGTCCAGTGATGCTGCCATATACTGTATGTCAATTGATACTGCCGTATATGTCCAGTGATCCTGCCGTATAATTCCAGTGATCCTGCCGTATATGTCCAGTGGTACTGGTGCACAAATCCAGTCCAGTGATACTGGCGTATATGCCCAGTGATACTGCCGTATATATGTCCATTGATACTGCCATATAATTCCAGTGATCCTGCCATATAATTCCAGTGATCATGCCGTATAAGTCCAGTGGTACTGGCGTATAAGTCCAGTCCAGTGATGCTGCCGTATATGTCCAGTGATACTGCCGTATATGTCCATTGATACTGCCGTATATGTCCAGCGGTACTGGCGTATAAATCCAGTGATCCTGCCGTATAATTCCAGTGGTACTGGCATATAAATCCAGTCCAGTGATACTGCCGTATATGTCCATTGATACTACCGTATATGTCCACTGATCCTGCAATATAATTCCAGTGATCCTGTCATATAATTCCAGTGGTACTGGCGTATAAGTCCAGTCCAGTGATACTACCGTATTTGTCCATTGATACTGCCGTATAATTCCAGTGATCCTGCCGTATAATTTTAGTGATCCTGCCGTATAATTCCAGTGGCACTGGCGTATAAGTCCAGTCCAGTGATACAGCCGTATATGTACATTGATACTGCAGTATATGTCCATTGATACTGCCGTATATGTCCAGCGGTACTGCCGTATAATTCCAGTGATCCTGCTGTATAATTCCAGTGATCCTGCCGTATAATTACAGTGGTACTGGCGTATAAATCCAGTCCAGTGATACTGCCGTATATGTCCATTGATACTGCCGTATATGTCCAGTGATCCTGCCATATAATTCCAGTGGTACTGGCGTATATAGTCCAGTCCAGTGATACTGCCGTATATATCCAGTGATACTGCCGTATATATCCAATGATACTGCCGTATATGTCCAGCGGTACTGACGTATAATTCCAGTGATCCTGCTGTATAATTCCAGTGATCCTGCCGTATAATTCCAGTGGTACTGGCGTATAAGTCCAGTCCAGTGATACTGCCGTATATGTCCATTGATACTGCCGTATATGTCCAATGATCCTGCCGTATAATTCCAGTGGTACTGGCGTATATAGTCCAGTCCAGTGATAGTGCTGTATATATCCAGTGATACTGCCGTATATATCCATTGATACTGCCGTATATGTCCAGCGGTACTGGCGTATAAGTCCAGTGATCCTGCCGTATAATTCCAGTGGTACTGGCATATAAATCTAGTCCAGTGATACTGCCGTATATGTCCATTGATACTGCTGTATATGTCCAGTGATCCTGCCGTATAATTCCAGTGATCCTGCCATATAATTCCATATAAATAAAAATCTGAAAATTGGCATGTGGACATGTATTCACCTACTTTGCTATGAAGCCCCTCAAGGCGTATAAGTCCAGTCTAGTGATACTGCCATATATGTCCATTGATACTGCCATATAATTCCAATGATCCTGATGTATAATTTGAGTGATCCTGACGTATAATTCCAGTGGCACTGGTGTATAAGTTCAGTCCAGTGATACTCCCATAGATGTACATTGATACTGCAGTATATGTCCATTGATACTGCCGTATATGTCCAGCGGTACTGCCGTATAATTCCAGTGATCCTGCTGTATAATTCCAGTGATCCTGCCATATAATTCCAGTGGTACTGGCGTATAAGTCCAGTCCAGTGATACTGCCGTATATGTCCATTGATACTGCCGTATATGTCCAGTGATCCTGCCATATAATTCCAGTGATCCTGCAGTATAATTCCAGTGGTACTGGCGTATAAGTCCAGTCCAGTGATACTGCTGTTTATGTCCATTGATACTGCCGTATAAGTACAGTGATACTGCCGTATATGTCCATTGATACTGCCGTATAATTCCAGTGATCCTGCCATATAATTCCAGTGATCCTGCCGTATAATTCCAGTGATCCTGCCGTATAATTCCAGTGGTACTGGCGTATAAGTCCAGTGATCCTGCCGTAAAATTCCAGTGATCCTGCCATATAATTCCAGTGGTACTGACGTATAAATCCAGTCCAGTGATACTGACTTATATGTCCAGTTATACTGCCATATATGTCCATTGATACTACCGTGTATGTACATTGATACTGCCGTATATGTCCAGCGGTACTGCCATATATTTCCAGTGATCCTGCCGTATAATTCCAGTGATCCTGCCGTGTAAATCCAGTGATCCTACCTTATAATTCCAGTGTTCCTGACGTATAATTCCAGTGGTACTGGCGTTTAAGTCCAGTTCAGTGATACTGCCGTATAATTCCAGTGATACTGCCGTATATGTCCATTGATACGTATATGTCCAGCTGTACTTACGTATAATTCCAGTGATCCTACCATATAATTCCAGTGGTACTGGCGTATAAGTGCAGTCCAGTGATACTACCGTATATGTCCAGTGATACTGCAGTATATGTCCATTGATACTGCCGTATAATTCCAGTGATCCTGCCATATAATTCAAATTATCCTGCCGTATAATTCCAGTGATCCTGCCGTATAATTCCAGTGGTACTGGCGTATAAGTCCAGTCCAGTGACACTGCTGTATATGTCCACTGATACTGCCGTATAATTCCAGTGATACTGCCGTATATGTCCATTGATACTGCCGTATATGTACAGCGGTACTGCTGTATAATTCCAGTGATCCTGCCGTAAAATTCCAGTGATCCTGCCGTATACGTCCAGTGATCCTGCAGTATAATTCCAGTGATCCTGTCGTATAATTCCAGTGGTACTGGCGTATAAATCCAGTTATCCTGCCGTATAATTTCAGTAATACTGCTGTATAATTCCAGTGATCCTGCCGTATAATTCCAGTGGTACTGGCGTATAAATCCAGTCCAGTGACACTGCTGTATATGTCCACTGATAATTAGTGATGAGCGGGTTCGGATCCTCGGAATTCGACCCGCCCGAACTTCACCTTTTTTTTACACGGGTCCGAGCGACTCGGATCCTCCCGCCTTGCTCGGATAACCCGAGCGCCCGAACGTCATCATCCCGCTGTCGGATTCTCGCGAGACTTGGATTCTATATAAGGAGCCGCGCGTCGCCGCCATTTTCACACGTGCATTGAGATTAATAGGGAGAGGACGTGGCTGGCGTCCTCTCCGTTATAGTAGAACACAGAGTGACTTAGTTAGTTATAATTGTGGGGAGGATTGGGGACGGGGAGCAGCTGTTAGGGAGTACAGTGCAGGGTTTTGATTATACCACCAGTGAGTTTAATCCTTTGTTTCTCTGCCTGAAAAAAAACGCTCCGACCACCATATCTGTGCTCACTCAGTGTGCTGCACTGCTGCATGATATATCTGTGCTGAGTGCACTGCTCTGCTCACACTGCCTAATTGTGGGGACTGGGGAGCAGTTATAGCAGGAGTACAGTGCACAGTTTTGCTGACAGTGACCACCAGTCCAGTATACGTCTGCCTGAAAAACACTCCTGTGTTTTTTTTTTTTCTTCATACTAGTTTAGCAGTCTGCTGACAGTGTCCACCAGGTCCGTTATACAGTATATTATATATATAAGCAGCAGTACGGTAGGCCACGGCTGTACCTACCTCTGTGTCGTCAGTGCACTCGTTGTCCATAAGTAATATAATACTATACTATCCATCCATCTACATTGTATACCTGTGGTGTTTTTTTTTCTTCATACTAGTTTAGCAGTCTGCTGACAGTGTCCACCAGGTCCGTTTTACAGTATATTATATATATAAGCAGCAGTACGGTAGGCCACGGCTGTACCTACCTCTGTGTCGTCAGTGCACTCGTCGTCCATAAGTAATATAATACTATACTATCCATCCATCTACATTGTATACTGTGGTGTTTTTTTTTTCTTCATACTAGTTTAGCAGTCTGCTGACAGTGTCCACCAGGTCCGTTATACAGTATATTATATATATAAGCAGCAGTACGGTAGGCCACGGCTGTACCTACCTCTGTGTCGTCAGTGCACTCGTCGTCCATAAGTAATATAATACTATACTATCCATCCATCTACATTGTATACCTGTGTTGTTGTTTTTTTCTTCATACTAGTTTAGCAGTCTGCTGACAGTGTCCACCAGGTCCGTTATACAGTATATTATATATATAAGCAGCAGTACGGTAGGCCACGGCTGTACCTACCTCTGTGTCGTCAGTGCACTCGTCGTCCATAAGTAATATAATACTATACTATCCATCCATCTACATTGTATACCTGTGTTGTTGTTTTTTTCTTCATACTAGTTTAGCAGTCTGCTGACAGTGTCCACCAGGTCCGTTATACAGTATATTATATATATAAGCAGCAGTACGGTAGGCCACGGCTGTACCTACCTCTGTGTCGTCACTCGTCGTCCATAAGTAATATAATACTATACTATCCACCCATCTACATTGTATACCTGTGGTGGCTTTTAGTTGTGCGCAAAATATGGACGCCAGTGTTTTTAGAAGTTGATACCACAAATACGATTCTTTGTATTCGTTGAGTTTGACAATTTGATATAAACTTTTGTGACATAAAATAGTTGCATTGAGTCAATTATTCACCCTGCTAGACTGCACTTGATTAATTAATTTATTATTTAATTAATTACCAATAATTTTGGAGCGCAGAGCATATCTCTCTTTCGCAAAATATGGAGAACAAAAATTAGTGATGAGCACCGGAAATTTTTTGGGTTTTGTGTTTTGGTTTTGGGTTCGGTTCCGCGGCCGTGTTTTGGGTTCGAACGCGTATTTGGCAAAACCTCACCGAATTTTTTTTGTCGGATTCGGGTGTGTTTTGGATTCGGGTGTTTTTTTCAAAAAACCCTAAAAAACAGCTTAAATCATAGAATTTGGGGGTCATTTTGATCCCAAAGTATTATTAACCTCAATAACCATAATTTCCACACATTTTCAGTCTATTCTGAACACCTCACACCTCACAATATTATTTTTAGTCCTAAAATTTGCACCGAGGTCGCTGGATGGCTAAGCTAAGCGACCCAAGTGGCCGACACAAACACCTGGCCCATCTAGGAGTGGCACTGCAGTGTCACGCAGGATGGCCCTTCCAAAAAACACTCCCCAAACAGCACATGACGCAAAGAAAAAAAGAGGCGCAATGAGGTAGCTGTGTGAGTAAGCTAAGCGACCCTAGTGGCCGACACAAACACCTGGCCCATCTAGGAGTGGCACTGCAGTGTCACGCAGGATGGCCCTTCCAAAAAACACTCCCCAAACAGCACATGACGCAAAGAAAAAAAGAGGCGCAATGAGGTAGCTGTGTGAGTAAGCTAAGCGACCCTAGTGGCCGACACAAACACCTGGCCCATCTAGGAGTGGCACTGCAGTGTCACGCAGGATGGTACTTCCAAAAAACACTCCCCAAACAGCACATGACGCAAAGAAAAAAAGAGGCGCAATGAGGTAGCTGTGTGAGTAAGCTAAGCGACCTTAGTGGCCGACACAAACACCTGGCCCATCTAGGAGTGGCACTGCAGTGTCACGCAGGATGGCCCTTCCAAAAAACACTCCCCAAACAGCACATGACGCAAAGAAAAAAAGAGGCGCAATGAGGTAGCTGTGTGAGTAAACTAAGCGACCCTAGTGGCCGACACAAACACCTGGCCCATCTAGGAGTGGCACTGCAGTGTCACGCAGGATGGCCCTTCCAAAAAACACCCCCCAAACAGCACATGACGCAAAGAAAAATGAAAGAAAAAAGAGGTGCAAGATGGAATTGTCCTTGGGCCCTCCCACCCACCCTTATGTTGTATAAACAGGACATGCACACTTTAACCAACCCATCATTTCAGTGACAGGGTCTGCCACACGACTGTGACTGAAATGACGGGTTGGTTTGGACCCCCACCAAAAAAGAAGCAATTAATCTCTCCTTGCACAAACTGGCTCTACAGAGGCAAGATGTCCACCTCATCATCCTCCTCCGATATATCACCGTGTACATCCCCCTCCTCACAGATTATCAATTCGTCCCCACTGGAATCCACCATCTCAGCTCCCTGTGTACTTTGTGGAGGCAATTGCTGCTGGTGAATGTCTCCACGGAGGAATTGATTATAATTCATTTTAATGAACATCATCTTCTCCACATTTTCTGGATGTAACCTTGTACGCCGATTGCTGACAAGGTGAGCGGCGGCACTAAACACTCTTTCGGAGTGCACACTTGTGGGAGGGCAACTTAGGTAGAATAAAGCCAGTTTGTGCAAGGGCCTCCAAATTGCCTCTTTTTCCTGCCAGTATAAGTACGGACTGTCTGACGTGCCTACTTGGATGCGGTCACTCATATAATCCTCCACCATGTCCGTAATCGTTGTCAGGTCCTTCAGTCCGGACCAGATGTCAGCATCAGCAGTCGCTCCAGACTGCCCTGCATCACCGCCAGCGGGTGGGCTCGGAATTCTGAGCCTTTTCCTCGCACCCCCAATTGCGGGAGAATGTGAAGGAGGAGATGTTGACAGGTTGCGTTCCGCTTGACTTGACAATTTTGTCACCAGCAGTTCTTTGAACCCCAGCAGACTTGTGTCTGCCGGAAAGAGAGATCCAAGGTAGGTTTTAAATCTAGGATCGAGCACGGTGGCCAAAATGTAGTGCTCTGATTTCAACAGATTGACCACCCGTGAATCCTTGTTAAGCAAATTAAGGGCTCCATCCACAAGTCCCACATGCCTAGCGGAATCGCTCTGTGTTAGCTCCTCCTTCAATGTCTCCAGCTTCTTCTGCAAAAGCCTGATGAGGGGAATGACCTGACTCAGGCTGGCAGTGTCTGAACTGACTTCACGTGTGGCAAGTTCAAAAGGTTGCAGAACCTTGCACAACGTTGAAATCATTCTCCACTGCGCTTGAGACAGGTGCATTCCACCTCCTATATTGTGCTCAGTTGTATAGGCTTGAATGGCCTTTTGCTGCTCCTCCAACCTCTGAAGCATATAGAGGGTTGAATTCCACCTCGTTACCACTTCTTGCTTCAGATGATGGCAGGGCAGGTTCAGGCGGTTTTGGTGGTGCTCCAGTCTTCTGTACGTGGTGCCTGTACGCCGAAAGTGTCCCGCAATTCTTCTGGCCACCGACAGCATCTCTTGCACGCCCCTCTTGTTTTTTAAATAATTCTGCACCACCAAATTCAAGGTATGTGCAAAACATGGGACGTGCTGGAATTTGCCCAGATTTAATGCACACACAATATTGCTGGCGTTGTCCGATGCCACAAATCCACAGGAGAGTCCAATTGGGGTAAGCCATTCTGCGATGATCTTCCTCAGTTGCCGTAAGAGGTTTTTAGCTGTGTGCGTATTCTGGAAAGCGGTGATACAAAGCGTAGCCTGCCTAGGAAAGAGTTGGCGTTTGCGAGATGCTGCTACTGGTGCCGCCGCTGCTGTTCTTGCGGCGGGAGTCCATACATCTACCCAGTGGGCTGTCACAGTCATATAGTCCTGAGCCTGCCCTGCTCCACTTGTCCACATGTCCGTGGTTAAGTGGACATTGGGTACAACTGCATTTTTTAGGACACTGGTGAGTCTTTTTCTGAGGTCTGTGTACATTTTCGGTATCGCCTGCCTAGAGAAATGGAACCTAGATGGTATTTGGTACCGGGGACACAGTACCTCCAACAAGTCTCTAGTTGCCTCTGCAGTAATGATGGATACCGGAACCACGTTTCTTACCGCCCAGGATGCCAAGGCCTCAGTTATCCGCTTTGCAGCAGGATGACTGCTGTGATATTTCATCTTCCTCGCAAAGGACTGTTGGACAGTCAATTGCTTGGTGGAAGTAGTAAAAGTGGTCTTACGAGTACGACTTCCCCTCTGGGATGACTATCGACTCCCAGCAGCAACAACAGCTGCGCCAGCAGCAGTAGGCGTTACACGCAAGGATGCATCGGAGGAATCCCAGGCAGGAGAGGACTCGTCATAATTGCCAGTGACATGGCCTGCAGGACTATTGGCATTCCTGGGGAAGGAGGAAATTGACACTGAGGGAGTTGGTGGGGTGGTTTGCGTGAGCTTGGTTACAAGAGGAAGGGATTTACTGGTCAGTGGACTGCTTCCGCTGTCGCCCAAAGTTTTTGAACTTGTCACTGACTTATGATGAATGCGCTGCAGGTGACGTATAAGGGAGGATGTTCCGAGGTGGTTAACGTCCTTACCCCTACTTATTACAGCTTGACAAAGGCAACACACGGCTTGACAAATGTTGTCCGCATTTCTGTTGAAATACTTCCACACCGAAGAGCTGATTTTTTTGGTATTTTCACCAGGCATGTCAATGGCCCTATTCCTCCCACGGACAACAGGTGTCTCCCCGGGTGCCTGACTTAAACAAACCACCTCACCATCAGAATCCTCCTGGTCAATTTCCTCCCCAGCGCCAGCAACACCCATATCCTCCTCATCCTGGTGTACTTCAACACTGACATCTTCAATCTGACTATCAGGAACTGGACTGCGGGTGCTCCTTCCAGCACTTGCAGGGGGCGTGCAAATGGTGGAAGGCGCATGCTCTTCACGTCCAGTGTTGGGAAGGTCAGGCATCGCAAACGACACAATTGGACTCTCCTTGTGGATTTGTGATTTCGAAGAACGCACAGTTCTTTGCTGTGCTTTTGCCAGCTTGAGTCTTTTCATTTTTCTAGCGAGAGGCTGAGTGCTTCCATCCTCATGTGAAGCTGAACCACTAGCCATGAACATAGGCCAGGGCCTCAGCCGTTCCTTGCCACTCCGTGTGGTAAATGGCATATTGGCAAGTTTACGCTTCTCCTCCGACAATTTTATTTTAGATTTTTGAGTCCTTTTTTTACTGATATTTGGTGTTTTGGATTTTACATGCTTTGTACTATGACATTGGGCATCGGCCTTGGCAGACGACGTTGCTGGCATTTCATCGTCTCGGCCATGACTAGTGGCAGCAGCTTCAGCACGAGGTGGAAGTCGATCTTGATCTTTCCCTATTTTTGGAACCTCAACATTTTTGTTCTCCATATTTTAATAGGCACAACTAAAAGGCACCTCAGGTAAACAATGGAGATGGATGGATACTAGTATACTTATGGATGGACGAGCGACTGCCGACACAGAGGTAGCTACAGCCGTGGACTACCGTACTGCGTCTGCTGCTAATATAGACTGGATGATAATGATATAAAAAATATATATATATATCACTACTGCAGCCGGACAGGTATATATTATATAATGACGGACCTGCTGGACACTGTCAGCTCAGCACTGCAGACCCCTAAAGTAAGCTACTAGTAGTATCAAGAAGATAGAAAAAAAAAAAACACCACAGGTAGGTGGTATACAATTATGGATGGACGAGCGACTGCCGACACAGAGGTAGCTACAGCCGTGGACTACCGTACTGCGTCTACTGCTAATATAGACTGGATGATAATGATATAAAAAAAATATATATATATATCACTACTGCAGCCGGACAGGTATATATTATATAATGACGGACCTGCTGGACACTGTCAGCTCAGCACTGCAGACTCCTAAAGTAAGCTACTAGTATCAAGAAGATAGAAAAAAAAAACACCACGGGTAGGTGGTACACAATTATGGATGGACGAGCGACTGCCGACACAGAGGTAGCTACAGCCGTGGACTACCATACAGCGTCTGCTGCTAATATAGACTGGATGATAATGATATAAAAAATATATATATATCACTACTGCAGCCGGACAGGTATATATTATATAATGACAGACCTGCTGGACACTGTCAGCTCAGCACTGCAGACTCCTAAAGTAAGCTACTAGTATCAAGAAGATAGAAAAAAAAAAACACCACGGGTAGGTGGTATACAATTATGGATGGACGAGCGACTGCCGACACAGAGGTAGCTACAGCCGTGGACTACCGTACTGCGTCTGCTGCAGTGCTAATATAGACTGGATGATAATGATATAAAAAATATATATATATCACTACTGCAGCCGGACAGGTATATATTATATAATGACGGACCTGCTGGACACTGTCAGCAGAATGCGTTTATAGAATAAAAACACCACACGACGAGTGTTTAACTTTTTCAGGCAGACAATCACAATATACTGGTGGTCAGTGGTCACTGGTCAGTCACACTGGCAGTGGCACTCTGGCAGCAAAAGTGTGCACTGTTAAAATATGTACTCCTGCTATAACTGCTCCCCAGTCTCCTACACAATTAAGCTGTGTGAGCAGTGAGCACTCAGCACAGTCAGATATACAGTATTACATAGATGATGCAGCACACTGAGGGCACACTGAGGCTGAGCACAGATATGGTATGTGACTGTGTCACACTGTGTATCGTTTTTTTTCAGGCAGAGAACGGATTAATTAAACTGGTGGTCACTGGTCACACTATCAGCAAGTAGTACTCCTAATATGCTCCCCAAAATTAGTAAATCAAGTGTCTCTACTACTCTCTAGTCTACTCTAAATGGAGAGGACGCCAGCCACGTCCTCTCCCTATCAATCTCAATGCACGTGTGAAAATGGCGGCGACGCGCGGCTCCTTATATAGAATCCGAGTCTCGCGATAGAATCCAAGCTTCGCGAGAATCCGACAGCGGGATGATGACGTTCGGGCGCGCTCGGGTTAACCGAGCAAGGCGGGAAGATCCGAGTCTGCCTCGGACCCGTGTAAAAAGCGTGAAGTTCGGGGGGGTTCGGTTTCCGAGAAACCGAACCCGCTCATCACTAACAAAAATGTGGAGGTTAAAAAAATAGGGAAAGATCAAGATCCACTTCCACCTCGTGCTGAAGCTGCTGCCACTAGTCATGGCCGAGACGATGAAATGCCATCAACGTCGTCTGCCAAGGCCGATGCCCAATGTCATAGTACAGAGCATGTAAAATCCAAAACACAAAAGATCAGTAAAAAAATGACCCAAAAATCAAAATTAAAAGCGTTTGAGGAGAAGCGTAAACTTGCCAATATGCCATTTACGACACGGAGTAGCAAGGAACGGCTGAGGCCCTGGCCTATGTTCATGGCTAGTGGTTCAGCTTCACATGAGGATGAAAAGAAAGAAAAGACTTGCGGCAAAAGCACAGCAAAGAACTGTGCGTTCTTCGAAATCCCAAATCCCAAAGGAGAGTCCAATTGTGTCGGTTGCGATGCCTGACCTTCCCAACACTGGACGGGAAGAGCTTGCGCCTCTTTTTTTCTTTGCGTCATGTGCTGTTTGGGGAGTATTTTTTAGAAGGGCCATCCTGCGTGAGATGGGCCAGGTGTTTGTGCCGGCCACTAGGGTCGCTTAGCTTACTCACACAGCTACCTCATTGCGCCTCTTTTTTTCTTTGCATCATGTGCTGTTTGGGGAGTATTTTTTAGAAGGGCCATCCTGCCTGACACTGCAGTGCCACTCCTAGATGGGCCAGGTGTTTGTGTCGGTCACTAGGGTCGCTTAGCTTACTCACACAGCTACCTCATTGCGCCTCTTTTTTTCTTTGCGTCATGTGCTGTTTGGGGAGTATGCACCGAGGTCGCTGGATGGCTAAGCTAAGCGACCCAAGTGGCCGACACAAACACCTGGCCCATCTAGGAGTGGCACTGCAGTGTCACGCAGGATGGCCCTTCCAAAAAACACTCCCCAAACAGCACATGACGCAAAGAAAAAAAGAGGCGCAATGAGGTAGCTGTGTGAGTAAGCTAAGCGACCCTAGTGGCCGACACAAACACCTGGCCCATCTAGGAGTGGCACTGCAGTGTCACGCAGGATGGCCCTTCCAAAAAACACCCCCCAAACAGCACATGACGCAAAGAAAAATGAAGAAAAAAGAGGTGCAAGATGGAATTGTCCTTGGGCCCTCCCACCCACCCTTATGTTGTATAAACAGGACATGCACACTTTAACCAACCCATCATTTCAGTGACAGGGTCTGCCACACGACTGTGACTGAAATGACGGGTTGGTTTGGACCCCCACCAAAAAAGAAGCAATTAATCTCTCCTTGCACAAACTGGCTCTACAGAGGCAAGATGTCCACCTCATCATCATCCTCCGATATATCACCGTGTACATCCTCCTCCTCACAGATTATCAATTCGTCCCCACTGGAATCCACCATCTCAGCTCCTGTGTACTACTTTGTGGAGGCAATTGCTGCTGGTCAATGTCTCCACGGAGGAATTGATTATAATTCATTTTAATGAACATCATCTTCTCCACATTTTCTGGATGTAACCTCGTACGCCGATTGCTGACAAGGTGAGCGGCGGCACTAAACACTCTTTCGGAGTACACACTTGTGGGAGGGCAACTTAGGTAGAATAAAGCCAGTTTGTGCAAGGGCCTCCAAATTGCCTCTTTTTCCTGCCAGTATAAGTACGGACTGTCTGACGTGCCTACTTGGATGCGGTCACTCATATAATCCTCCACCATTCTTTCAATGGGGAGAGAATCATATGCAGTGACAGTAGACGACATGTCCGTAATCGTTGGCAGGTCCTTCAGTCCGGACCAGATGTCAGCATCAGCAGTCGCTCCAGACTGCCCTGCATCACCGCCAGCGGGTGGGCTCGGAATTCTGAGCCTTTTCCTCGCACCCCCAGTTGCGGGAGAATGTGAAGGAGGAGATGTTGACAGGTTGCGTTCCGCTTGACTTGACAATTTTGTCACCAGCAGTTCTTTGAACCCCAGCAGACTTGTGTCTGCCGGAAAGAGAGATCCAAGGTAGGTTTTAAATCTAGGATCGAGCACGGTGGCCAAAATGTAGTGCTCTGATTTCAACAGATTGACCACCCGTGAATCCTTGTTAAGCAAATTAAGGGCTCCATCCACAAGTCCCACATGCCTAGCGGAATCGCTCTGTGTTAGCTCCTCCTTCAATGTCTCCAGCTTCTTCTGCAAAAGCCTGATGAGGGGAATGACCTGACTCAGGCTGGCAGTGTCTGAACTGACTTCACGTGTGGCAAGTTCAAAAGGTTGCAGAACCTTGCACAACGTTGAAATCATTCTCCACTGCGCTTGAGACAGGTGCATTCCACCTCCTATATCGTGCTCAGTTGTATAGGCTTGAATGGCCTTTTGCTGCTCCTCCAACCTCTGAAGCATATAGAGGGTTGAATTCCACCTCGTTACCACTTCTTGCTTCAGATGATAGCAGGGCAGGTTCAGGCGTTTTTGGTGGTGCTCCAGTTTTCTGTACGTGGTGCCTGTACGCCGAAAGTGTCCCGCAATTCTTCTGGCCACCGACAGCATCTCTTGCACGCCCCTCTCGTTTTTTAAATAATTCTGCACCACCAAATTCAAGGTATGTGCAAAACATGGGACGTGCTGGAATTTGCCCATATTTAATGCACACACAATATTGCTGGCGTTGTCCGATGCCACAAATCCACAGGAGAGTCCAATTGGGGTAAGCCATTCTGCGATGATCTTCCTCAGTTGCCGTAAGAGGTTTTTAGCTGTGTGCGTATTCTGGAAAGCGGTGATACAAAGCGTAGCCTGCCTAGGAAAGAGTTGGCGTTTGCGAGATGCTGCTACTGGTGCCGCCGCTGCTGTTCTTGCGGCGGGAGTCCATACATCTACCCAGTGGGCTGTCACAGTCATATAGTCCTGAGCCTTCCCTGCTCCACTTGTCTACATGTCCGTGGTTAAGTGGACATTGGGTACAACTGCATTTTTTAGGACACTGGTGAGTCTTTTTCTGAGGTCTGTGTACATTTTCGGTATCGCCTGCCTAGAGAAATGGAACCTAGATGGTATTTGGTACAGGGGACACAGTACCTCCAACAAGTCTCTAGTTGCCTCTGCAGTAATGATGGATACCGGAACCACGTTTTTCACTGCCCAGGATGCCAAGGCCTCAGTTATCCGCTTTGCAGCAGGATGACTGCTGTGATATTTCATCTTCCTCGCAAAGGACTGTTGGACAGTCAATTGCTTGGTGGAAGTAGTAAAAGTGGGCTTACGAGTACGACTTCCCCTCTGGGATGACCATCGACTCCCAGCAGCAACAACAGCAGCGCCAGCAGCAGTAGGCGTTACACGCAAGGATGCATCGGAGGAATCCCAGGCAGGAGAGGACTCGTCATAATTGCCAGTGACATGGCCTGCAGGACTATTGGCATTCCTGGGGAAGGAGGAAATTGACACTGAGGGAGTTGGTGGGGTGGTTTGCGTGAGCTTGGTTACAAGAGGAAGGGATTTACTGGTCAGTGGACTGCTTCCGCTGTCGCCCAAAGTTTTTGAACTTGTCACTGACTTATGATGAATGCGCTGCAGGTGACGTATAAGGGAGGATGTTCCGAGGTGGTTAACGTCCTTACCCCTACTTATTACAGCTTGACAAAGGCAACACACGGCTTGACAAATGTTGTCCGCATTTCTGTTGAAATACTTGCACACCGAAGAGCTGATTTTTTTAGTATTTTCACCAGGCATGTCAATGGCCCTATTCCTCCCACGGACAACAGGTGTCTCCCCGGGTGCCTGACTTAAACAAACCACCTCACCATCAGAATCCCCCTGGTCAATTTCCTCCCCAGCGCCAGCAACACCCATATCCTCCTCATCCTGGTGTACTTCAACACTGACATCTTCAATCTGACTATCAGGAACTGGACTGCGGGTGCTCCTTCCAGCACTTGCAGGGGGCGTGCAAATGGTGAAAGGCGCATGCTCTTCACGTCCAGTGTTGGGAAGGTCAGGCATCGCAAACGACACAATTGGACTCTCCTTGTGGATTTGTGATTTCGAAGAACGCACAGTTCTTTGCTGTGCTTTTGCCAGCTTGAGTCTTTTCATTTTTCTAGCGAGAGGCTGAGTGCTTCCATCCTCATGTGAAGCTGAACCACTAGCCATGAACATAGGCCAGGGCCTCAGCCGTTCCTTGCCACTCCGTGTGGTAAATGGCATATTGGCAAGTTTACGCTTCTCCTCCGACAATTTTATTTTAGATTTTTGAGTCCTTTTTTTACTGATATTTGGTGTTTTGGATTTTACATGCTCTGTACTATGACATTGGGCATCGGCCTTGGCAGACGACGTTGCTGGCATTTCATCGTCTCGGCCATGACTAGTGGCAGCAGCTTCAGCACGAGGTGGAAGTCGATCTTGATCTTTCCCTATTTTTGGAACCTCAACATTTTTGTTCTCCATATTTTAATAGGCACAACTAAAAGGCACCTCAGGTAAACAATGGAGATGGATGGATACTAGTATACTTATGGATTGACGAGCGACTGCCGACACAGAGGTAGCTACAGCCGTGGACTACCGTACTGCGTCTGCTGCTAATATAGACTGGATGATAATGATATAAAAAATATATATATATATCACTACTGCAGCCGGACAGGTATATATTATATAATGACGGACCTGCTGGACACTGTCAGCTCAGCACTGCAGACTCCTAAAGTAAGCTACTAGTAGTGTCAAGAAGATAGAAAAAATAAAAACACCACAGGTAGGTGGTATACAATTATGGATGGACTAGCGACTGCCGACACAGAGGTAGCTACAGCCGTGGACTACCGTACTGCGTCTGCTGCTAATATAGACTGGATGATAATGATATAAAAAATATATATATATATATATCACTACTGCAGCCGGACAGGTATATATTATATAATGACGGACCTGCTGGACACTGTCAGCTCAGCACTGCAGACTCCTAAAGTAAGCTACTAATAGTATCAAGAAGATAGAAAGAAAGAAAAAAACACCACGGGTAGGTGGTATACAATTATGGATGGACTAGCGACTGCCGACACAGAGGTAGCTACAGCCGTGGACTACCGTACTGCGTCTGCTGCTAATATAGACTGGATGATAATGATATAAAAAATATATATATATCACTACTGCAGCCGGACAGGTATATATTATATAATGACGGACCTGCTGGACACTGTCAGCAGAATGCGTTTATAGAATAAAAACACCACACGACGAGTGTTTAACTTTTTCAGGCAGACAATCACAATATACTGGTGGTCAGTGGTCACTGGTCAGTCACACTGGCACTGGCAGTGGCACTCTGGCAGCAAAAGTGTGCACTGTTAAAATATGTACTCCTGCTATAACTGCTCCCCAGTCTCCCCCACAATTAAGCTGTGTGAGCAGTGAGCACTCAGCACAGTCAGATATACAGTATTACATAGATGATGCAGCACACTGAGGGCACACTGAGGCTGAGCACAGATATGGTATGTGACTGTGTCACACTGTGTATCGTTTTTTTTTCAGGCAGAGAACGGATTAATTAAACTGGTGGTCACTGGTCACACTATCAGCAAGTAGTAGTGGTCACTGGTCAGTCACACTGGCACTGGCAGTGGCACTCTGGCAGCAAAAGTGTGCACTGTTAAAATATGTACTCCTGCTATAACTGCTCCCCAGTCTCCCCCACAATTAAGCTGTGTGAGCAGTGAGCACTCAGCACAGTCAGATATACAGTATTACATAGATGATGCAGCACACTGAGGGCACACTGAGGCTGAGCACAGATATGGTATGTGACTGTGTCACACTGCTGTGTATCGTTTTTTTTCAGGCAGAGAACGGATTAAACTGGTGGTCACTGGTCACACTATCAGCAAGATTTACTCCGTCCTAATATGCTCCCCAAAATTAGTAAATCAAGTGTCACTCTCTACTCTCTCTCTAGTCTACAGTCTAAACGGAGAGGACGCCAGCCACGTCCTCTCCCTATCAATCTCAATGCACGTGTGAAAATGGCGGCGACGCGCGGCTCCTTATATAGAATCCGAGTCTCGCGATAGAATACGAGCCTCGCGAGAATCCGACAGCGGGATGATGACGTTCGGGCGCGCTCGGGTTAGCCGAGCAAGGCGGGAAGATCCGAGTCTGCCTCGGACCCGTGTAAAAAGGCTGAAGTTCGGGGGGGTTCGGATTCCGAGAAACCGAACCCGTTCATCTCTACTGATAATGCCGTATAATTCCAGTGATACTGCCGTATATGTCCATTGATACTGCCGTATATGTCCAGCGGTACTGCTGTATAATTCCAGTGATCCTGCCGTATAATTCCAGTGATCCTGCCATATACGTCCAGTGATCCTGCCGTATAATTCCAGTGATCCTGTCGTATAATTCCAGTGGTACTGGCGTATAAATCCAGTTATCCTGCCGTATAATTTTAGTGATACTGCTGTATAATTCCAGTGATACTGCTGTATATGTCCAGTGGTACTGCCATATAATTCCAATGATACTGCTGTATTTATATACAGTGCTTTGCTAAAGTATTCACCCCCTTGGCTTTTTACCTATTTTGTTACATTACAACCTGTAATTTAAAAAATAATAATAATGATCTGAATTTTATGTGATGGAGCTGCGCAAAATAGTCTAAATTGGTGAAGTGAAATGAGAAAAATTTATATAAAAAATAATTTTTATAAATAAAAATCTGAAAATTGGCATGTGGACATGTATTCACCTACTTTGTTATGAAGCCCCTCAAAAGTTCTGGTGCAACCAATTACCATCAGAAGTCACATAATTAGTTAAATAAAGTCCACCTGTGTGCAATCTAAGTGTCACACAATCTGTCAGTATAAACACACCTTTTCTGAAAGGCCCCAGAGGCTGCAACACCACTAAGCAAGAGGCATCACACCATGAAGACCAAGGAGCTCTCCAACAAGTCAGGGACAAAGTTGTTGAGAAGTACAAGTCAGGGTTGGGTTATAATAAAAAATATCCAAATATCCCCCAAAGCACCATCAAATCCATCATCTTCAAATGGAAAGAACATGGTACCACAACAAACCTGCCAAGAGAGGACCGGCCACCAAACTCACATACCGGGCAAGGAGGGCATTAATCAGAGAGACAGCACAGAGACCAAAGGTAACCCTGAAGGAGCTGCAGAGTTCCGCAGCAGAGACTGGTGTATCTGTGCATTTGACCACAATAAGCCGTACACTCCATAGAGCTGTGCTTTATGGAAGAGTGGCCAGAAAAAAACCATTACTTAGTGGCACAATTTGAGTTTGCAAAAAGGCATGTGGACGACTCCCCAAATGTATGGAGGACGGTACCCTGGTCAGATGAGACTAAAATTGAACTTTTCGGCCGCCAAGGAAAATGCTATGTCTGGTGCAAACCCAACACATTCCATCACCCCAAGAACACCATCCTCACAGTGAAACATGGCAGCATCATGCTGTGGGGATGTTTTTCAGCAGCAGGGACTGGGAAACTGTTTCGAGTTGAGGGAAAGATGGATGGTGCTAAATACAGGGATATTCTTGATCAAAACCTGTTTCAGTCTGCCTGTGATTTGAGACTTGGATGGAGGTTCACCTTCCAGCAGGACATTGACCCGAAGCATACTGCTAAAGCAACACTCGAGTGGTTTAAGGGAAAACATTTAAGTGTGTTGTAATGGCCTAGTCAAAGCCCAGATCTCAATCCAATTGGGAATCTGTGGTCAGACTTGAAGATTGCTGTTCACAAGCAGAAACCATCCAACATGAAGGAGCTGGAGCAGTTTTGCCCTGAGAAATGGGCAAAAATCCCAGTGGCAAGCTCAAAGAGACTTATCCAAAGCGACTTGCTGCTGTAATTGCCGCAAAAAGGTGGTTCTACAAATTACTGACTTTAGGGGGGTGAATAGTTATGCACGCTGAACTTTTCTGTTATTTTGTCCTATTTGTTGTTTGCTTCACATTAAAAAAAAAAACATCTTCAAAGTTGTAGGCATGTACTGTGAATGAAATGCTGCAAACCTTCAAACAATCCATTTTAATTCCAGGTTGTGAGGCAACAAAACATGAAAAATGCAAAGAGGTGTGAATACTTTAGCAAGGCAGTGTTGCAAAGCAGGCACTGTTGCAAAGCCTGTTGCAAAGCAGATTACTGAGGCCATAACAACTATGCTGGTGCTAGACGTGCATCCGGTATCCGCCATTAGTGCAGTGGGACTGCAGTGCCAACCCTAGATGGGCCAGGTGTTTGTGCCACACACTTGTGTCGTTTAGCTTAGTCATACAGCTACCTCATTGCCCTCTTTTACTTCTTGGCATGATGTGCTGTTTGGGTACTATTTTTTTTTAAGTGCCATCCTGTCTGACACTGCAATGCCACTCCTAGATGGGTCAATTGTTTGTGTCGCTTAGCTTAGTCATACAGCTACCTCATTGCACCTCTTTTACATCTTTGCATGATGTGCTGTTTGGGGCCTTTTTTTATATCTGCCCTCCTGTCTGACACTGCAGTGCCACTCCTAGATGGGCCAGGTGTTTGTGCCGCACACTTGTGTCGCTTAGCTTAGTCATACAGCAACCTTGGTGCACCTCTTTTTCATCTTTGCATCATGTGCTGTTTGGGGCATGTTTTTTTAAAGTGCCATCCTGTCTGAAACTGCCGTATAAGTCCAGGGGTACTGCTGTATTAGTCCAGGGGTACTGCCGTATAAGTCCAACAATTGCAGAATTTTTGAAAAATGACTGGGGCATGCAGGAGATGCTGTCAGTGGACTGAAAAATTGCGGGCCACTTTCGCCTTTCAGCCACTGCTTGCCACTACTAGATGGGCCAGGTGGTTGTGTCGCTTAGCTTAGTCATACAGCAACCTCGGTGCACTTCTTTTTCTTCTTTGCATCATGTGCTGTTTGGGGCCTATTTTTTAAATCTGACATCCTGTCTGACACTGCAGTGCCACTCCTAGATGGGACAGGTGTTTGTGCCGCACACTTGTGTCGCTTAGCTTAGTCATACAGCCACCTCGGTGCAACCTTTTGGCCTAAAAACAATATTGTGAGGTGTTCCGAATAGACTGGAAATGAGTGGAAATGAAGGTTATTGAGGTTAATAATACCATAGGATTAAAATTACCCCAAAATTCTGTGATTTTAGCTGTTTTTATGTTTTTTTTTTAAATCATCCAGATCCAAAACCAAAACACGAAAGGGTGGTTTTGGCAAAACCAATCCAAAACCAAAACACGAGCGGGGAATTAGAACCAAAACCAAAACACAAAACACGAAAAGTGCCCGCTGCACATCTCTAGCTATAACGTTATTATTTTCTCTTTGCCAGGACAGGCTCTTATCAAATGTTGTAGCTAATGTCGCGCTAAAAAAGGCTTTTGAAAATTACCCCAGAAAATCATTAGTTTTTATATGATATGCAGCGATAAACAATAATTTTTGTCAGGACCGTCACCAATTATAATTAGGCCCTAAGCCACAAATAAGACACACATGTCAGACAACATATCCTACGAAGCAACAAGAATCCTGGTGAGTATTCTAACCCTAATTCTAATCCTAACCCATCCTTCCCTCAGCCTAACCCTAACCCTAACACTAATACTTAACATCAGGATCCATCGGCATTTTGGGTGTCGGGATTCCACTGCTGGGGTTGCGACTATTAGGATCCTGACCGCCGGGATCATGACTACATCCCAATGAAAACATAACCCCAGTTACAGAGTGATAATAGCTAGAACTCTTTGGGGCATATCCAATTAGCCGTGGCTAATTGTTGGTGCGTGACCTGTTTAATTAGGTCATGCATCTCTGCACTAAACAAGGATTTTTCCTCACAGCCTAAAGAGCTATGAGGAAAAATCTGCTGTAAAAATGAAGTATCTCATCTTTTTATGGAGAGGGCACAATCTGTGCCCACAAATGGCATAATCTGCTGAGATTAGTTATTTTTAAATTTATAGTGTTAAAAACCTTTCACCTCGTGCAATTCAAAACCACTGATTTGTCCCAAAGAGACGGTGGTGGGGAAAATTGGGTGACGGTACGCAGCTAAGCCTTTCCTATCCATTAGGTCTGTAATTGTGCGTATGTGTAAGATCACATGCATATAAAGGAACAAGCTGTCCGGCTACTAGGGACTGCACCGGCTGTAGCCCATAGAAGCTGGTAGGGACTGCAGTGATAGCGAGGGAATGGCTTCCTGTGGGAAACACTTGTGCTATTGCAGTTCAGACTGGCAATCTCAGGGAAAGGCATGGGCGGAACTACTGGCAGGGCAGCCAGTGCATTGCACTGGGGCCCCGCCGCACTCAAGGGCCCACAGCCGCCGGCATTACAATGAGTCACAATGACTCATTGTATCATGCCGCCGCGGCCGCACACCAGGCACCAGCGCTCCCGTCGGGTCTGCGTCCCGCCGCCCGCCCATCGTAACGAACAGATCAGGGCACTACGGCAGCAGCCGCAGCACCAGACATGCTGCCGCGGCTGCCGCCTCTGTAACACACTCAGCGGCAGCCCGGCTGAAGGGGAAGGAGCAGGAGGGGTCCCGGCCGAAGAGGGAGGAGGGTCCGTCCCTCCCTCATACAAACAGGTCTCACTGTGACTGGCTGCTGCTGCTGTAAGGAGGGAACGCTCTCTCCAGCGCCTCCTCCTCCACACGTCCTCCTCCTCCTATAATAAAATGCTGCTGCAGTGCTGCAAGATGTCAATCAGGAAAGCGAGAAGGGGCAGCTAACTCAGCTCCTCCCCCTTCCTGTTTATATTCCGCCCCTCCCTCGGCTTCCTCTCTCTCTCTCTCTCTCTCTCTCTGTTTGGGCGCCGGGGATCTGACAAGCATCACGCCAAGATCTCGTGGCCGTCCCCGGCGCCCACTGTCATAATGGGAGGGACTGGGAGGGAGGGAGAGAGAGGAGCTGGAGCTGCTGGTCATTCCCTAATTTCCCTATGTGCATGGTGAGTCTCCATTTGCTTGTATTGCTGCCTGCAGCAACCCCCTGGTATGAATTATGTACTTTAATTGTGTTGCATCACATGTGTAAAAACACACACACAAAAAAATATACACAAATATATATATATATATATATATATATGTATGTGTGTGTATGTGTATATATATATATATATATATATGTGTGTGTGTGTATATAATATATATGTGTGTATGTATAATTTTTTTTTTTTTTTCTTATGAAAAAAAAAATATTTTTATATTGAGTCTCATCTCTTGCCTCTGTATCACCGATATCATGTGTTTTTCAGCCGATAAAGATGGCCTCTAATTTGATACTGCGTTAATTACCATCAATCATTAATCGCAATATCCGTCTGTTTTCACCTACCGAAGCGGTATCGCAGCTTCTTGTATATCTTTCCCCCCCCCCCCTCCCCCCCCGCCCATGTCTGTTTCTATATTTTGCAGTTTTAAGTAGTTACATCACCACCACCTGTTAGGGGTCTCCCTTACTCCATTTCCGCACAATTCATATTATGATAGGCCGTATGTAATGCAGTGCGAGACGGCTGGGGTGCCAAGATTCCGTACAAATTTGTACTTTTTATTTTATTTTTTAAGCGGCAAAAATTTACACGGTAAATGATTTCAGCTTTTTGTTTAAAAAGTACGCGTTTGGCCGGATTCTTGGTGCTCCAACCGTCTCGCACTGCATTACATCCGGCCCCATGGGTTCAAAGAATAACCTTTGTCACTAATAAAGATTGAGATCTCGCTCCCTCTCTTTGAAAACTGGCAAGCAGGGCCCTCCTACCTCTGTTGCTGTATGTTACCCAGTTTAGTTTTATCACTATTTCCAATGTAAAGTGCAATGGAAAGGGTGTCGCTGTCTGCCGTTATGTGTAAAAAGGGGTCACTGTCTGCTGTTAAGTGTAAAAAGGGGGTCGTTGTCTGCTGTTATGTGTAAAAAGGGGGACGCTGTCTGCCGTAATATGTAAAAAGGGGGGCGCTGTCTGACGTACTGTGTAAAAAGGGTACGCTGTCTGCCGTAATGTGTAAAAAGGGGACGCTGTCTGCCGTAATGTGTAAAAAATGGGACGCTGTCTGCCGTACTGTGTGAAACTGAAAAGAGGACGCTGTCTGCCGTACTGTGTAAAAAGAGGACGCTGTCTGCCGTACTGTGTAAAAAGAGGACGCTGTCTCCCGTAATGTGTAAAAAGGGGACGCTGTCTGCCGTAATGTGTAAAAAATGGGACGCTGTCTGCCGTAATGTGTAAAAAGGGGACGCTGTGGTACTATTTTGTGGCCACACCCCTTCCCCACAAAGCCATGCCCCTATATTTTTTGGCGCGCCTACGGCGCGCACTGCCCCTGTTTTACATGGCGGTGGGGGGGCTCCGATGCTGTTTCTTGCACACAGTGACGGCACTGTTGCTAGGTATACATTTCTCTGGCCCTGAGCAGGTCCCCCTCACCAGATCCTCTCCAGGGGTGAGGGGGTGGACTTGGATGGAATGGGGGGGCCCAAAGCATTTTGTCGCACCAGGGCCCACTGCTCGCTAGTTCCGCCACTGGGGAGAGGAGTCATCTGCCCCTGAGACTGCATGTCTGGCTGTTATTAGCAGGGAGTGCTTCCAATGGGAAGTCACTCCCACTGCTAGCCAGTTCCTGCGGGTGACTGACTATACTGAGGGGACTCCAGTCCTGCAACCCCTAGGCCAAATCTGCCACCTAAGCCTATCCAGTGAAGAAATAAAGCAGTCTCATTTTAACAAGTTAGATACATGTCACTAGGGAGTACATATCAGGACTCACTGTTTTATCGACACTCTGAGCATTTTGACAATACATAGGTGTCGACATAAATTTTCACATTTTGAATGTTGACAAAACATGCTTTTTTTAGCCTTACTTATTTTCATCCTCTTATACATACATTTCAGGTTGCTTTCTATAGTTTCCTGAATTTCCAAGGCTACTTCACTGAATTAACAGTAACAGCAGGTATTTATTGCTGCAATGGTGAATAATTGGCCTGAATAAATGGCTGTTGAACTTTCCACTCAAGTTTCTCTTACATTTAACAGTAGGATAATTTGCTCGTTATTGTTGGCTTCCACAGATTGTACAATACGTTATTAAAAATGTCTGCGCCTGCCAAAATATTCAGCTTCTAAGCCAGTATTGCAATAATGTACTTGGACTGACTGCACTATATTGCAATATAAAGATAAGATAAGGTGCAAACTGAGCAGAAGTACTGTAGTCACTTATAGTTTATTTAGGTCTTCTCCTTGCTTACAGTACATTAGGAATTTTGGGCCTGATTCAGAGTTGCACACAGTTCTGTCTGCATACGTACAGGCAATTCTGAGTCATTCAGATGTATGGCTGTAGAGACTGGACTGCAAACCTTTTGGGGTGTGGCCTAATTGGGGGAGAAGTAACCATGGCTCCTTAGGAAAAAATAGAACACAGGTAGGGAGGCCAATCCCAGGCCGTTTTTTCAATCCCGTGGATAGGAATTGAAAAACGATCAATCCTGAGATTTCCAGGATACCCAGGATTGGGTTGTCAATGTCCCCCCTGTTCAGCCTCCACCTTACCCCAACCCACCTTACCATCCTTTATTCATGTGGGTGGGAGGGTGGGTCCACTTTCAGAGGAGTGAGGTGTGGGCAGTCCGGGCGGCCGTACGCGGCTGATGTTCGGCTGCGCATTGTGACCTCTGACATTGTGTCATGCTGCGCAGTGTGCACAGCCAGGGCCAGGGGGAGCCGAGAGGAGGGAGCCTGCTGAAGAGGCTCAACGCTGCCCGGCATTGAAAATAAAACAGGGCTGGCTAATCCCAAAATCCCCGAGATTGGAAGCTCCAATCCCGGGATTGAATCCCGACCAAATTTAGGATAAAATCCCTGGATCCCGCCAATCCCGATCCTGGGATTGGCCACCATAAACACAAGTATTTACAGTGCCGTAAAGGTTTTGTATGTACTGTAGCAGCTGCTGAGCATCCAACAAGGGACATGGCAATGGGGACTGTGGTCTAGCCCAATGAATAAGTCTATAAAAAGTTTACTATTCTGAGATTTTTTAAGCTTGGTCCCGTTACCTAATGCCATCTTCAGATATATCATGTGGCCACACCCCTCAGGCAGCTGTCACACTATTTCATGGGCCCATACTATTGCATTCCCCCACTGAGCCTTTTATGCCCCAGCCTGATACTAATACGTTTCCTTGTGTCAGATCTCTTCATAATATGTAAGCGATAATAATAATAAAGGTTAATAAACAATAAATAATTTCCTTAACTACTCAGAACTTTGTAGTTTTACCTGTATTTTTATAGCTATGATTATACTATATAACTCTTGGTTCTTAAAACATATACCTGTTTTTTCACACATTACTTGCAGCTGGATAAGGATTCAGCATTTTACAGCTGGAAGTGGTTATGAATGTGGTGATGTAGCAAAGGGTGTTAGTGTCAAGGAGCCTTAATAATGTGCTAAGGAAGATCTTAGACTTTTCATGTCATCTTGTGTTCATCTCATTTGCTGCATATTATTGACTAGTACAGTGAGAAGATGCACGTAATGCGAGAGGAATGATGTCAGACTGTCAAAACATTGCTAAGAGATAGGTATTTAGCTAAGAGAACATATGTCTGCAACATGTGGAAAGTATAAGATGGTAATCTATAACAATACATGAACTAATACCTTAAATAAGCACTAAAGCACCGATGCTTCAGTTTTACTGATGGAAGGACTACATAAAGAAAAGCAAGCCTTGACCTGAATCCAATTAACAACAGCAATAATCCTCCATTTTCTATATCCACAATATGCTTAGAACAGAGTCTAAAACAGTTCTGTTCAAACAAGAGGTTACAGTATGAACTGCACATATGTTATAGAAGATACTAACCAGGCACATCAAATAATTGTCATCTAACAAAGTACAGGGATCATTGGAGCCACAACAAAAACTTGATTGGTCTCAACCACTCTCCAGACTGCCCATTTGACGTCCCTATTTATAGAAAATTCAAAGCCAGGCAGTCTTTGATGACATATAGGCATCCTCTGCCAATTTACAGTACACTTTTGTACAGCACTACCTACATACAGTTGCAAGAAAAAGTATGTGAACCCTTTGGAATTTCAAGGATTTGTGCATAAATTGGTTATAAAATGTGTTCTGATCTTAATCTAAGTCACAACAATAGACAAACACAGTCTGCTGAAACTAATACCACACAAACAATTATATGTTCTCATGCTTTTATTGAACACACCGTGTAAACATTCACAGTGCAGGGTGGACAAATTATGTGAACCCCTAGGCTAATGACTTCTCCAAGAGTTAATATGAGTCAGGAGTCAGCCAACCTGGAGTCCAATCAATGAGACAAAATTGGAGGTGTTGGTTAAAGCTGCCCTGCCCTATATAAAATACACACCACTTTTGAGTTTGCAATTCTCAAGAAGCATTGCCTGATGTGAACCATGCCTCGCAGAAAAGAGCTCTCAGAAGACCTACGATTAAGAATTGTTGACTTGCATAAAGCTGGAAAGGGTTACAAAAGTATCTCTAAAAGCCTTGTTGTTCATCAGTCCATGGTAATACAAATTGTCTATAAATGGAGAAAGTTCAGCACTGTTGCTACTCTCCCTAGGAGTGGGCATCCTGTAAAGATGACTGCAAGAGCACAGCGCTGAATGCTCAATGAGGTGAAGTAGAATCCTAGAGTGTCAGCTAAAGACTTACAGAAATCTCGGGCGCATGCTAACATCTCTGTTGACAAATCTACCATACGTAAAACACTGAACAATAATGGAGTTCATGGTAGGATACCACGGAGGAAGCCACTGCTGTCCAAAAAAAACCCATTGCTGCACGTTTGAAGTTTGCAAAAGAGCACCTGAATGTTCCACAGCACTACTAGCAAAATAGTCTGTGGACAGATGAAACCAAAGTTGAGTTGTTTGGAAGGAACACACAACACTATGGTGGTCATTCCGAGTTGTTCGCTCATTGCCATTTTTCGCAACGCAGTGATTAGGTGGAAAATGCGCATGCGCATGGTACACAGCGCTCATGCGCTAAGTAATTTAACACAAAACTTAGTTGATTTGCTGGTGTTCGAGCGACGCTTTTCAGACGCACTGCTGATTGGTGTGTGATTGACAGGAAAGGGGCATTTCTGGGAGGTAACTGAGCATTTTCCGGGAGTGTGCTAAAAAACGCAGGCGTGCCAGGTAAAAACGCAGGAGTGGCTGGTGAAACAGGGGAGTGGCTGGCCAAACCAGGGCGTGTTTGTGACGTCAAACTAGGAACTAAACGGACTGAGGTGATCGCAATCTAGGAGTAGGTCTGGAGCTACTCAGAAACTGCAAAGAATTATTTAGTAGCAGTTCTGCTAATCTTTCGTTCGCTATTCTGCTAAGCTAAGATACACTCCCAGAGGGCGGCGGCCTAGTGTTTGCAATGCTGCTAAAAGCAGCTAGCGAGCGAACAACTTGGAATGAGGGCCAGCGTGTGGAGAAAAAAAGGCACAGCACAACAACATCAAAACCTCATCCCATCTGTGAAGTATGGTGGAGGGGGCATCATGGTTTGGGGCTGCTTTGCTGCCTCAGGGCCTGGACAGTGCCTCAGGGCCTGGACAGATTGCTATCATCGATGGAAAAATTAATTCCCAAGTTTATCAAGACATTTTGCAGGAGAACTTAAGGCCATCTGTCCACCAATTGAAGCTCAACAGAAGATGGGTGATGCAACAGGACAACGACCCAAAGCACCGAAGTAGATCAACAACAGAATGGCTTCAACAGAAGAAAATACACCTTCTGGAGTGGCCCAGTCAGAGTCCTGACCTCAACCCGATTGAGATGCTGTGGCATGACCTCAAGAGAGCTATTCACACCAGATAACCCAAGAATATTGCTGAACTGAAACAGTTTTGTAAAGAAGAATGGTCCAAAATTCCCCCTGACCGATGTGCAGGTCTGATATGCAGCTATAGGAAACATTTGGTTGAGGTTTTGCTGCCAAAGGAGGGTCAACCAGTTATTAAATCCAAGAGTTCACATACTTTGTCCACCCTGCACTGTGAATGTTTACATGGTGTGTTCAATAAAAATGCTGATATTCTGCTACTACAGTACTTTTTCTTCTATACAAATCTTATCTCAAAGACCTAAGGTATTCTGCACAGACTTGAAGAAAGTGTAGGTCAAGGGTGGCCAAACTCAGTTCTCAATACCCATGGCAGTTCATGTTTTTCAGTCCTCTAGCCCAGTGGCGTAAGTTCGTCCCAGTTGCCCAGAGGCAAGATAAATATTTGTGCCCCCCTATTTACTATATTAAGATAAATATATGTATGTAGATGTGCATGCATATATTTTTATACACACACACACACACACACGCACGCACGCACGCACGCACGCACGCACGCACACACACACACACGTGTGTGTAGTTTTCTGAAAAAAATGTGTATACTGTATTTATACATTTAATTGTCTTTATTTTAAATCACACATTTCTTAGCAGTCATACCCAGGATTAGAACCCATAACCTGTTACACTAACAGCAGACACTTTACTGATGGAGTTATTTGCTCCTGTAGAGGAAGCATGAGAATTCTAATTACTGTATATGAAGTTACGTGTAATTGTCAGAGAAGTATCTTCATATAGTTAAATTCTCATATTTCCTATACAGGAGCAAACAGCTTCATCGGTAAGGTGTTTGCTTCCAGTGTAATAGGTTGTGGTTTCTAATACTGGGTGTGACACTTGTAAAATGTGTATATTCAGTATAATAAAGGGTGTGATTTGTAAGGTGCAGGGACCAGTGAGGAAGTCGGCCACTGAAAAGACAGTGGCAGCTATCAATTAACTTAATTCAATGGTTTCACAGAATGGGAGGAGAGGTGCCCTCTTCAGAGCAGGAGCCCGGCAGCAGATGACTCCGTTGCCTCCCAGAGTTCTGCCTCTGCTCTAGCCAGTATCAGAGTGGGGCATAAAGGGCCAACAGAGGAAATACAATGGTAGGCAGTGCAATGCTGAAGAGGTGTGGTCAACTGATTGAAGGGGTGTGGCAGAGATCGTAGCAATCCCTGCCATATTATACAGAGAGCATTGCAGTGACAGCCATATAATGCAGAACATTTCAGTTACCCCTATATAATAAAGACAGCACAGTGACCACTATATAATACACAGCACAATGCAGTGACCACAATATAATACAGACACAACACAATGACTGACAGATAATACGGAGACAATGCAGTGAACTCCATATAATGCAGGAAATGTTGCAGTGCCCACCATATAATGCAGGGAGCATTAAAGTCCCTTATTATACAAAGAGAATCACAATGACCACCATATAATGATGAGGACATTACAGTGCCCGCCATATGATACAGAGACAACACAGTGACTGCCATATAATACAGAGCACATTTCAGTGAGCACCATATAACATAGAGACAATGCAGGAACCACCACATAATACAGGGACAGTGCAGTGACCACCATATAAATCAAAGACAACACAGTGACTGCCATATAATACAGAGGCAATGCAGTGACCCCATATAATGCAGGAAGCATTGCAGTGCCCACCATATAATACAAAGACAACATAGTGAGGTGATCATTATTCACCATTATTTGCACCAATAGGGATAGCGATTAGTCTTTTAAAAAGGGTCCTAGAATCTCTGGAGATTATTCTTGGATAAGGCTTCTGCTAAAGGAGCAAAACGCGTCAGAAGTGTGATTATTGGACCCTCATATTGCCATCTGAACCCGTCTCCATTGCTGACATCTGATACTATCATCAGCCGGACACTGATTGGGAGGACAGAGACCGCGACCTGGGTGCTTGCAAGCAGCACTAAAGTGGTGCGGTCTCATTGAGCCCCGTGACTGGACATCATGGCTGCAAGCGGGCCTCAGTGCAGGCACAGGATCCCACATTCCGGGGCCGCTTTGCTCACCATTGGGACTCCCCCTTGTGTCAAACATCACTGACGGAAGACACACGTAAGGCTCCAGCTGGGAGCAGGTTTTCCATGTAACTTTTCTGTCCTTGCTGATGGGCAATAAAATAAGGAACTTTGTCATCAAAATAACATTTAAGGAGCAGCAATTCTTATATGGGTTCTAATGAGAGCTGCTATACGTTTTAATTAATCTAATATACGGACTGAGACACGGATATTTGTTTGTTCGTATATTACTGTGCACAGAATAGCTTGGATCCACCTCCTTGAGATATCTTTTTATTAATATTCATATACATTTGGTATTATTTAATATATTTATGATCATACATTGTTAGATATTTTAGACCGATCTAGATTTTTTATATGTATTAAAACGTATAAAATTTATTGAATATACAGTTTGGTTATTTGAATATCAGCCATATCTTATTTTATAGCGCAAAAGGTTACTTGTTACAGTCATTGTGGGATTAGCACATGGGTTTCCAGTGCTAATTATTCTGACTTGATTACCCCAAGTCAGTAACTCTTTCGCAGCTTGAAAAAGATTTTTTAATTATATATTTTTGATTAGTTATTCACTAGCGCCTGGTTTCAGTTTTTGTGTTTGTAACATAGTGACTGCCATATACAGAGACAATGCAACGACTGCCATATAATACATAGACAACGTCTTATACACTACATAATGCAGAGAGCATCTCAATGCCTGCCATATAGTACAAAGACAATGCAGTGACCACCATATAATACAGAATCAGCACAGTGACTGCCACTAGCATTAGCATAAAGTTGCAGACATGACTATGAAAAAAGATGCTAAAGCAGTTGCAGCAGTATGTGATTCTGAATGCGTGTTAATTTGTACTTGCATTGAACAAACCACGTTGCAGTGCAAGAGAACAAATGCCATTTTTGCACACAGGGAAAATACTTAAAGTTAACAAATATGTTAAATCACGCAGAATTGACATGTAATAAAGGGGTGTGGTATGCGTGACCAGCGGACAGGAGACCGCCAGTCAGCATATCTCCGCCGGGATCCCGGCAGCAGAATGCCGGCGCGGGGGGAGCGCAAGAAACCCCTTGCGGGCTTGGTGGCAACTTTTGGTCGCCACGGGTTCTATTCCCACTCTATGGGTGTCTTGGACACCCACGAGTGGGAATAGTCCTTGTTGGTCGGCATGCCAACCGTCAGGATTGTGAGGGTGCGTACTTCAGTCTTACTCTCCTTATTAAGCCATGATGTTAAAGGATATTTTTTTGTAAAGAAAAATTGTAAGTTTACTGAAATGGAAGGTTCCAGTGGTGGATTTTGATGCATCAGCTATATGATAGATAATTTCCATTTTAAGACTTTTCCACCTGCATGCAAACCTTTCCACACTTCTAGATCATGGTGGCAATTCCAAAAATCAGAGTGGTCCGCACTGTATTATGAATTTATAGATGTGCACCGGACATTTTTCGGGTTTTGTGTTTTGGTTTTGGATTCGGTTCCGCGGCCGTGTTTTGGATTTGGACGCGTTTTGGCAAAACCTCACCGAAATTTTTTGGTCGGATTCGGGTGTGTTTTGGATTCGGGTGTTTTTTTACAAAAAAAAATAAAAAACAGCTTAAATCATAGAATTTGGGGGTCATTTTGATCCCATAGTTTTATTAACCTCAATAACCATAATTTCCACTCATTTCCAGTCTATTCTGAACACCTCATTTTGATCCCATAGTTTTATTAACCTCAATAACCATAATTTCCACTCATTTCCAGTCTATTCTGAACACCTCACACCTCACAATATTATTTTTAGTCCTAAAATTTGCACCAAGGTCGCTGGATGGCTAAGCTAAGCGACACAAGTGGTCGACACAAACACCTGGCCCATCTAGGAGTGGCACTGCAGTGTCAGGCAGGATGGCACTTAAAAAAAATAGTCCCCAAACAGCACATGATGCAAAGAAAAAAAGAGGCGCACCAAGGTCGCTGTGTGACTGAGCTAAGCGACACAAATGGCCGACACAAACACCTGGCCCATCTAGGAGTGGCACTGCAGTGTCAGGCAGGAAGGCACTTCAAAAAAATTGTCCCCAAACAGCACATGATGCAAAGAAAAAAAGAGGCGCACCAAGGTCGCTGTGTGACTAAGCTAAGCGACACAAGTGGCCGACACAAACACCTGGCCCATCTAGGAGTGGCACTGCAGTGTCAGGCAGGATGGCACTTCAAAAAAATTGTCCCCAAACAGCACATGATGCAAAGAAAAATGTAAGAAAAAAGAGGTGCAAGATAGAATTGTCCTTGGGCCCTCCCACCCACCCTTATGTTGTATAAACAGGACATGCACACTTTAACGAACCCATCATTTCAGCGACAGGGTCTGCCAAGCGACTGTGACTGAAATGACTGGTTGGTTTGGGCCCCCACCAAAAAAAGAAGCAATCAATCTCTCCTTGCACAAACTGGCTCTACAGAGGCATGATGTCCACCTCATCATCATCCTCCGATTCCTCACCCCTTTCACTGTGTACATCCCCCTCCTCACAGATTATTAATTCGTCCCCACTGGAATCCACCATCTCAGGTCCCTGTGTACTTTGTGGAGGCAATTGCTGCTGGTGAATGTCTCCACGGAGGAATTGATTATAATTAATTTTGATGAACATCATCTTCTCCACATTTTCTGGAAGTAACCTCGTACGCCGATTGCTGACAAGGTGAGCGGCTGCACTAAACACTCTTTCGGAGTACACACTGGAGGGAGGGCAACTTAGGTAGAATAAAGCCAGTTTGTGCAAGGGCCTCCAAATTGCCTCTTTTTCCTGCCAGTATACGTACGGACTGTCTGACGTGCCTACTTGGATGCGGTCACTCATATAATCCTCCACCATTCTTTCAATGGTGAGAGAATCATATGAAGTGACAGTAGACGACATGTCAGTAATCGTTGGCATGTCCTTCAGTCCAGCCCAGATGTCAGCACTCGCTCCAGACTGCCCTGCATCACCGCCAGCGGGTGGGCTCGGAATTCTTAGCCTTTTCCTCGCACCCCCAGTTGCGGGAGAATGTGAAGGAGGAGATGTTGACGGGTCACGTTCCGCTTGACTTGACAATTTTCTCACCAGCAGGTCTTTGAACCTCTGCAGACTTGTGTCTGCCGGAAAGAGAGATCCAACGTAGGTTTTAAATCTAGGATCGAGCACGGTGGCCAAAATGTAGTGCTCTGATTTCAACAGATTGACCACCCATGAATCCTGGTTAAGCGAATTAAGGGCTCCATCCACAAGTCCCACATGCCTAGCAGAATCGCTCTGTTTTAGCTCCTCCTTCAATGTCTCCAGCTTCTTCTGCAAAAGCCTGATGAGGGGAATGACCTGACTCAGGCTGGCAGTGTCTGAACTGACTTCACGTGTGGCAAGTTCAAAGGGTTGCAGAACCTTGCACAACATTGAAATCATTCTCCACTGCGCTTGAGTCAGGTGCATTCCCCCTCCTTTGCCTATATCGTGGGCAGATGTATAGGCTTGAATGGCCTTTTGCTGCTCCTCCATCCTCTGAAGCATATAGAGGGTTGAATTCCACCTCGTTACCACCTCTTGCTTCAGATGATGGCAGGGCAGGTTCAGGAATGTTTGGTGGTGCTCCAGTCTTCTGTACGCGGTGGCTGAATGCCGAAAGTGGCCCGCAATTCTTCGGGCCACCGACAGCATCTCTTGCACGCCCCTGTCGTTTTTAATAATTCTGCACCACCAAATTCAATGTATGTGCAAAACATGGGACGTGCTGGAATTTGCCCAGATGTAATGCACGCACAATATTGCTGGCGTTGTCCGATGTCACAAATCCCCAGGAGAGTCCAATTGGGGTAAGCCATTCTGCGATGATCTTCCTCAGTTTCCGTAAGAGGTTGTCAGCTGTGTGCCTCTTCTGGAAAGCGGTGATACAAAGCGTAGCCTGCCTAGGAACGAGTTGGCGTTTGCGAGATGCTGCTACTGGTGCTGCCGCTGCTGTTCTTGCTGCGGGAGGCAATACATCTACCCAGTGGTCTGTCACAGTCATATAGTCCTGAGTCTGCCCTGCTTCACTTGTCCACATGTCCGTGGTTAAGTGGACATTGGGTACAACTGCATTTTTTAGGACACTGGTGAGTCTTTTTCTGAGGTCTGTGTACATTTTCGGTATCGCCTGCCTAGAGAAATGGAACCTAGATGGTATTTGGTACCGGGGACACAGTACCTCAATCAAGTCTCTAGTTGCCTCTGAATTAACGGTGGATACCGGAACCACGTTTCTCACCGCCCAGGCTGCCAAGGCCTGAGTTATCTGCTTTGCAGCAGGATGACTGCTGTGATATTTCATCTTCCTCGCAAAGGACTGTTGGATAGTCAATTGCTTACTGGAAGTAGTACAAGTGGTCTTCCGACTTCCCCTCTGGGATGACGATCGACTCCCAGCAGCTACAACAGCAGCGCCAGCAGCAGTAGGCGTTACACTCAAGGATGCATCGGAGGAATCCCAGGCAGGAGAGGACTCGTCAGATTTGCCAGTGACATGGCCTGCAGGACTATTGGCTTTCCTGTGTAAGGAGGAAATTGACACTGAGGGAGTTGGTGGTGTGGTTTGTAGGAGCTTGGTTACAAGAGGAAGGGATTTAGTGGTCAGTGGACTGCTTCCGCTGTCACCCAAAGTTTTTGAACTTGTCACTGACTTATGATGAATGCGCTGCAGGTGACGTATAAGGGAGGATGTTCCGAGGTGGTTAACGTCCTTACCCCTACTTATTACAGCTTGACAAAGGCAACACATGGCTTGACACCTGTTGTCCGCATTTGTGTTGAAATAATTCCACACCGAAGAGCAGATTTTTTTTTGTGTTTTGACCAGGCATGTTAATGGCCATATTCGTCCCACAGACAACAGGTGTCTCCCCGGGTGCCTGACTTAAATAAACCACCTCACCATCAGAATCCTCCTTGTCAATTTCCTCCCCAGCGCCAGCAACACCCATATCCTCATCCTGGTGTACTTCAACAGTGACATCTTCAATTTGACTATCAGGAACTGGACTGCGGGTGCTCCTTCCAGCACTTGCAGGGGGCGTGCAAATGGTGGAAGGCGCAAGCTCTTCCCGTCCAGTGTTGGGAAGGTCAGGCATCGCAACCGACACAATTGGACTCTCCTTGGGTATTTGTGATTTAGAAGAACGCACAGTTCTTTGCTGTGCTTTTGCCAGCTTAAGTCTTTTCATTTTTCTAGCGAGAGGATGAGTGCTTCCATCCTCATGTGAAGCTGAACCACTAGCCATGAACATAGGCCAGGACCTAAGCCGTTCCTTGCCACTCCGTGTCGTAAATGGCATATTGGCAAGTTTAGGCTTCTCCTCAGACGCTTTTAATTTTGATTTTTGGGTCATTTTAATGAACTTTTGTTTTTTGGATTTTACATGCTCTGTACTATGACATTGGGCATCGGCCTTGGCAGACGACGTTGATGGCATTTCATCGTCTCGGCCATGACTAGTGGCAGCAGCTTCAGCACGAGGTGGAAGTGGATCTTGATCTTTCCCTATTTTAACCTCCACATTTTTGTTCTCCATTTTTTAATGTGTGGAATTATATGCCAGTAACTATCAATACCAATGGCCTACTACTATATATACTGCGCACAACTGAAATGCACCACAGGTATGGATGGATAGTATACTTGACGACACAGAGGTAGGTAGAGCAGTGGCCTTCCGTACCGTACTGCTATATATACTGGTGGTCACTGTCAGCAATCTGCAAAGCTAAAATGCACCACAGGTATAGAATGTAGATGGATTGTATACTTAATGACGACACAGAGGTAGGTAAAGCAGTGGCCTTCCGTACTGTACTGCTATATATAGTATACTGGTGGTCACTGTGTCAGCAAAAACTAAAATGCACCACAGGTATAGAATGTAGATGGATAGTATACTTAATGACGACACAGAGGTAGGTACAGCAGTGGCCTTCCGTACCGTACTGCTATATATAGTATACTGGTGGTCACTGTGTCAGCAAACTGCAAAACTAAAATGCACCACAGGTATAGAATGTAGATGGATAGTATACTTAATGACGACACAGAGGTAGGTACAGCAGTGGCCTTCCGTACCGTACTGCTATATATAGTATACTGGTGGTCACTGTGTCAGCAAACTGCAAAACTAAAATGCACCACAGGTATAGAATGTAGATGGATAGTATACTTAATGACGACACATAGGTAGGTACAGCAGTGGCCTTCCGTACCGTACTGCTATATATAGCAGGGACGTGCAGTCAGGGGAGGCAGGGGAGGCAGTGTCATTAATGAGTAAGATAATACAAAGAAGATGCATATGACACATATTCTGTGTCATATGTAACTTCTGAATATTATTCTTAGGATTGCTCCCCTCTGTATGTGAAAGAAGTGGAGTTTGGAGAAAATCCCTGCGCTCTAGGTGCAGCTATAGTTAGTGTGGACAGGAGTATATCACCAAATGTTACTATACGGCGCGCTACTGTGAGTGTGTACCAAAATTCTATTTGTACGTGTCCCCTCTGTATGTGTTTGGGAGGCACCGATCGTGGTGCCTCCCGTTGTCACTGGGGAAAGTATGGGGAGCGGGGGGCGGGCACGGGCGGGGCCTAGCCTTGGGCTGTAAAAGCCCATTGAAAATATATGGGAAAGCGGCACCATTAGAGGTGCCGCTTTCATACAGGGACGTGCTTTCAACCTATGAAAGCACGTCCCTGTCAGTGAGGCCACAGTGATTGGCCAGCGGATCCGTCACTGGATCCGCTGTCAATCACTGTGTGGGCGACGCTGGCGGAGGAGGTGCGGGCGGCTGGATGTGGCGATGGTGCGGGCGGTGGGATGCGGTGGTGGTGCGGGCGGCGGCGGTGCGGGTTGCGGCGGCGGTGCGGCGGTGGAAATGTACCTTTATCCAGCAGAGTTTGGCAGCGGAGCGGTTCCAGTTTCAAAAATGGCGCCTCAGCGTCATTTTTGAAATTCAAGATGGCCGCCGCGAGCCAATCACGGCTCGCCGCGTCATCGCCCCGCCCCCTCGGCTGACTTATATAAGTCAGCGCGAGGCGGAGGAGAGTCAGTCCGACGGCAGAGGAGGAGCTGTGAAGAGCTCCAGAAGAAAGAAGACGCCGCAAGTCCTGGCTGGGCGGCGGCTATGCAAAAGAGCTTAGCAGCCGCCGCCCACTAGGTGAAGAAGACGCTGGAAGCCATGGGGAGGTGGCGCCCCCCCCAGGTGAAGACGCCGGAAGCCCTGGGAAGGCGGCGGCCACGCAAAAGAGCTTAAAGGCCGCCGCCGCAAGGTGAAGGTCCGGTTTAATAAAGCTTATTTTCAAGACGTGTGGTGTTTTTATTTTAATATTTTCTTTACAGGTGGACTACAGATGCCAGCGGGCCCTTTATGTCTGGGCATGCTGGCACTTGTGGTTCTCCAAGTGCCAGCATGCTGGGGCAGGCTTGCTGGGACCTGTAGGCTACCTGTAAAGAACAATATTACTATTCTTTGCAGGTGGACTACAGGTGCCAGCAGGCCCTTTATGTCCGGGCATGCTGGCACTTGTGGTTCTCCAAGTGCCAGCATGCTGGGGCAGGCTTGCTGGGACCTGTAGGCCACCTGTAAAGAACAACATTAACACAATGAACCCCGCACCCACCGCCACCAGGGGTGCGGGGCATAGCACTGGGCTATCAGCCCAGTGCTGGTTATTGCTCGGGAGGGGGGACCCCATTTTTATTTTTTGGGGTTCCCACTTTCCGAGGAATTCCAACCCTGGGCTGACTGGCTAGGGGGTCAGATTAATGTTATGGCAGGGGGACCCCACACTGAGTGTCTCCCCTGCTATGGCATTACTCCCCCTGGCTGGTTCTGCCTAGTGCTGGTTTTACTGATGTGTCGGGGAACCACACTTTTTTTTTTCGGGGGGGGGGGGTTTGGAGGGCTTGTTAGCTGCCAGTGCCTCCCCAACCAGTGACCACACCGCACGTCACTGATATATAGTATACTGGTGGTCACTGTGTCAGCAAACTGCAAAACTAAAATGCACCACAGGTATAGAATGTAGATGGATAGTATACTTAATGACGAGACAGAGGTAGGTACAGCAGTGGCCTTCCGTACCGTACTGCTATATATAGTATACTGGTGGTCACTGTGTCAGCAAACTGCAAAACTAAAATGCACCACAGGTATAGAATGTAGATGGATAGTATACTTAATGACAACACAGAGGTAGGTACAGCAGTGGCCTTCCGTACCGTACTGCTATATATAGTATACTGGTGGTCACTGTGTCAGCAAACTGCAAAACTAAAATGCACCACAGGTATAGAATGTAGATGGATAGTATACTTAATGACGACACAGAGGTAGGTACAGCAGTGGCCTTCCGTACCGTACTGCTATATATAGTATACTGGTGGTCACTGTGTCAGCAAACTGCAAAACTAAAATGCACCACAGGTATAGAATGTAGATGGATAGTATACTTAATGATGACACAGAGGTAGGTACAGCAGTGGCCTTCCATACCGTACTGCTATATATACTGG
The DNA here is from genome assembly GCF_028390025.1 of Pseudophryne corroboree. Lineage (NCBI taxonomy): Eukaryota > Metazoa > Chordata > Amphibia > Anura > Myobatrachidae > Pseudophryne > Pseudophryne corroboree. Next base: position 809,344,986 of record NC_086444.1, on the reverse strand, counting down.
TGGTCACTGTGTCAGCAAACTGCACAACTAAAATGCACCACAGGTATAGAATGTAGATGGATAGTATACTTAATGACGACACAGAGGTAGGTACAGCAGTGGCCTTCCGTACCGTACTGCTATATATAGTATACTGGTGGTCACTGTGTCAGCAAACTGCAAAACTAAAATGCACCACAGGTATAGAATGTAGATGGATAGTATACTTAATGACAACACAGAGGTAGGTACAGCAGTGGCCTTCCGTACCGTACTGCTATATATAGTATACTGGTGGTCACTGTGTCAGCAAACTGCAAAACTAAAATGCACCACAGGTATAGAATGTAGATGGATAGTATACTTACTGACGACACAGAGGTAGGTACAGCAGTGGCCTTCCGTACCGTACTGCTATATATAGTATACTGGTGGTCACTGTGTCAGCAAACTGCAAAACTAAAATGCACCACAGGTATAGAATGTAGATGGATAGTATACTTAATGATGACACAGAGGTAGGTACAGCAGTGGCCTTCCATACCGTACTGCTATATATACTGGTGGTCACTGTGTCAGCAAACTGCACAACTGAAATGCACCACAGGTATAGAATCTAGATGGATAGATTACTTAATGACGACACAGAGGTAGGTACAGCAGTGGCCTACTGTACCGTAATGCTATATATTATATACTGGTGGTCACTGGTCAGCAAAACTCTGCACTGTACTCCTCCTATATATTATTATACTGGTGTTCCCCAGTCCCCACAATAAAGTAGCACACTGAGCACAGATATGGAGTGTTTTTCAGGCAGACAACGTATATTGGTGGTCACTGTCAGCAAAACTCTGCACTGTACTCCTGCTATATAATACAGCTGCTCCCCAGTCCCCACAATTAAGCAGTGTGAGCACAGATATATGCAGCACACTGAGCACAGATATGGAGCATTTTTTTCAGGCAGAGAACGGATAACTGGTGGTCACTGATCAGCAAAACTCTGCACTGTACTCCTCCTATATTATACAGCTGCTCCCCAGCCCTCCCCACAATTAAGCAATAGTGCACAATCAAGTTCAACAATAACGGAGAAGACGCCAGCCACGTCCTCTCCCTAACATTTCCAATGCACGAGTGAAAATGGCGGCGACGCGCGGCTGCTTATATAGAATCCGAATCTCGCGAGAATCCGACAGCGGGATGATGATGTTCGGGCGCGCTCGGGTTAACCGAGCCATACGGGAGAATCCGAGTATGCCTCGGACCCGTGTAAAATGGGTGAAGTTCGGGGGGGTTCGGTTTCCGAGGAACTGAACCCGCTCATCACTAATTATGATATGACAAGTGCCACATTGTATTGGAGGCAAGCATCTCAAATTACCTACTGTAGTTATTTTTGTAGACAAAGTATAATAGACCTGGAATGAAAAGTGGGTGAGGCAAATTGCAATTCACGGATTCAAACTGGTGCATTCGAATAAAGCATACATTTTTTTCTTTGACCATAGAGGTGAGGAGAAGTGTTAGCCTTTTATTATATAGGCTTATTGGACTGGACTACATCAGCTAGCTCATCTCCTGAAATATTTTGATGTTACTGTAAGCAGACTCGCTATTTTATTGGCTACAGGTTTATCTCCCCCCCCCCCCCCCCCCCTCCATCTTCTAAACTACCCTATTTGCTTCCAGACACAGGTGTGCATGAGATAAGTACTGATTCCTTGCTACTGTGTTGTAATAAAAACTTCAAATACTGCTATCATAATTAACATTGACTAAGATAAAAATCATATAACCGTAAAGCTTCCTATCAGCTAAATATTTTATGTAGAACAAAATACAGAACATTACATTATTTACATTATCCTAAATCCTATGCCAGATTATAAGAAAAAATGTGACGTATAAACTGTTTCAGTTGTTTTCCTTTCATGGTTTAAAGCAGTTCACATAACTGGAACAAAATGTGCACACAAAATCTGTTTATAGCTGTAAAACATAATTATGTGTCAATATACATTTCAGAATACCCACACAGGGATACTGAGTCTACACACTTTTGCTAATTGTATTTTTTGTGAGTACTTTTTCTTAATTGTCTTCTGGTATTGTTCTCTGTGGGGCAAATCACCACAATGATTATTGGGGGGAATTCAATTGTTTGAAAGTCGGTTGGGTGTCTGTTTTCTCCTGTCTATTAGATAGGGAAAAACAGACTCCCAACTGACTTTTCAAACAATTGAATACCCCCCATTATGTTATAAGAAGCAAAAGATTTTACATTACGTTTACACTGTCCGACCTGTAAAATATGTGACTAGCATGACTTGGCTGGGTCATTATAAGGGGAGTGTTTATAGGTTTTGCAGAGGTTGCATTCCTTTGGTTATGCCTCTTTTTTCCAGACTCTCCACCTTCCCTTCCAGTGTCGGATTGGGGCGTGAAGGGTCCACGGAGGAAATGCAGTGGTAGGGGCCCATGCTTAGGTATGTGTCCAGTCATCATAGAGGCTTGGTTAACAATTACAGGGTGCATGGTCTCGGCCTCTTGATAAATATATATAGTAATACAGTTAGTCCATGCATGATAATGTACCAGATGCAATGTACTGTAGAAAATACCTTAGTCCTGTGCAGTGTAATGTAACATACAGTATGTATAATTCAAGTGCACAGTCTGGAACCTGATCCCTAGAGGAGAGGGTGGGCCCTCAGGCGGTGGGGCCCCTCGGGAGTTTCCCCTGTACTCCTGTGAGCCAGAACTCACTTCCCTATTGTGTCTTATGTGTTGGCTTTATTGCAGACGATAAAGATCAGCTGTACAGCATTCCACTTGCTCCAGTATGGTGTATTGGTATATGTGTCAGATACTTCCCACTTGCTAAGAAAGAGATTGTTGTTCCTCGCAAGTCAAGTAGCTATTTGCTTAAGTCAGGCATGTCCAAACTGCGGCCCTCCAGCTGTTGTGAAACTACATATCCCAGCATGCCCTGAAACAGTTTTGCTGTCAGAGAATGCTAAAGCTGTGTCAGGACATGCTGGGATGTGTAGTTTCTCAACAGCTGGAGGGCCGCAGTTTGGATATGCCTGGCTTAAGTCATGTGGATGCTGACTAGCCGCGCCGTTCTTTATTCTGCCACCATACATTTGTAATTTTAATCAATAAAGCTGAACATAATAAAGCTGAACATTCTTTTTAACACCACTTTTTAACACCACATTCTGTTCTTGTGTCATTATCATTATTTTTGTTAAGTTTAGTAACGTTAAGTTTGGTTCAATTGTGTGTTTAGTTGACTTCTGATGATAGAGTTTAATAATGTGGGGAGATGTATCAGACCTTGGAGAAAGATTAAGTGGAGAGAGATAAAGTACCAACCAATCAGCTCCTAACTATCATTTTTCAAACAAAGACTGCAAAATGACAGATGCTGAATGGTTAGAACGTTATCTCTCTGCACTTATCTCTCAAACGTTTGATTCATCTCCCCCGTATGTATTTTTAAATAGTATTTTATTTCTGCTAATTGATTATTTTTAATTTATATAATGTTGGTCATAAAATAATGTTTTTTGTTTGGATGGTCGCCACCAATTCCAGGTAAGTTGTAGCAATGGAACTGGGCTGTACATCAGCATATACCAATCTTCCTCAAGTATTTTAAGGATATTTTACTTTGTATAGATGACTCAGTCGTGATCTGGGAAGGATACCAATTGCATTCCTAAACTACATTACTTTATGTCACTGTTTTAAAGTGACTTTATATCAATTGATATATTTACTTTTTACAAACTGTAAACACGTTGTCTCAGTACAAGATATTGCATTGTTTTATAGTCTCAGACTTATTATGAATATTTCTGTAGCACGCACATACAGTGATTTGTCATTCTGAAAATCCTATAAACCCACCCATGTTTTTTTCTAGCAATCTGGAATCAATTCTGGTCCCGGGCTTTGAACAAGTAATGTACCTTTTAGTATATTATATGTAGTGACATCACACTAACTGCAACTATTTGCAACTATATGTACAACTGTTTTCTCACAAGAGACCCCATCTATGGTAACCATTTGTGATGATTACTGTGTCACTCTTATACAGTGGTTTGTCATCAGAAATATCCATTAACCCGTTTATGCATTCCTTCAGCAATTGAGACCCAATATGAGTCCCAGGTTACTGTACAGTACCTGTTTGTACTTTATATGGGATGCAGTTAAGTTACCGAAGCCAGGATCCCAAAGGACACCACAAGCCCGGCGTCTAAATACCGACGCCACTCGGGATAGCGGCATAAAAATACCAACAGACAGAATCCTGAACGTCCTGCCAGCAGGTTAAGTTTAGGCATGAGAATGGGGGTTAGGGTGCAGGGACGGGAAGGTTAGGGTTAGGTATCGGTGAAGGAGGGTTAGGTTTAGGCACTTAGTAGGGGAGGTCAAGGTTAGACACCAAGCGGTGAGGGTAAGGTTTAGGCTGCAGGGAATGGAGGGTTAGGGTTAGGCACCACCCCGGAGGGTTATGGTAGGGGGCAGGGGAGGGTTAGGGTACTTTACAGGGGGCTGTTGGGATTCTGATGGTCAGGATGCCACTGTCGGTTTTGTGACTGCTGGCATCCCGTCCATCGGGAAATCATACTGAACACCTTTATATATGTCTTGCTTGTGTTTTTGGCTGTGCTAATGTGAAAACTCACTTTTTTAGATGTATCAGTACTCATACTTTTTGTTTCTGATAAAAGTACCCTCTGAATATGCACACATCATTTCAGGCATTTGTCAGAGGCAATCTCAGACATGTATATGTCATACACACATCACACACACACAGGCACACATGTATTCAATCTCTCTTGACAGCCACTTCATTCCCCTAAATATTAACAGAGATGTGTACCAGCAGGGGTGTATCTAGAGGTCTGAGCGCCCCTGGCATAGTAAGGAACTGGTGCCTCCCACCCAGGGACACAGAGGGGGGAGTCACAGATAGGTCGAGGTCAGGGACACTGAGGGAGAATTACAGGGAGGGTGCAGGTAGGGACAATGAGGTGGAGGGCTTACAGGGAGGCTGAGGTCAGGGACACTGAGGGGGAATTACAGGGAGGGTACGGGCAGGGACACTGAGGTGGAATTACAAGAGGGTGTAGGCAGGGACACTGAGGGGGGAGTCACAAGGAGGCTGAGGTCAGGGACACTAAGGGGGAATTACAGGGAGGGTTCGGGTAGGGAAAATGAGAGGGAGGGGCTACAGGGAGGCTGAGGTCAAGGACACTGAGGGGCAATTACAGGGAGGATGCGTGAAGGGACACTGAGAGGGAATTACAGGAGTGTACTGGCAGGGACACTGAGGGGGGAGTCACAGGGAGGCTGAGGTCAGGAACACTGAGGGAGAATTACAGGGAGGGCGCAGGCAGGGACACTGAGGAGGATTTACAAGGAGGGTGCGGGCAGGGAGACTGAGGGGGTATTACTTGGAGTGTGCAGGCAGGGACACTGAGGGGGGAGTCACAGGGAGGCTGAGGTCAGGAACACTGAGGGAGAATCACAGGGAGGGCGCAGGCAGGGATACTGAGGAGGAATTACAAGGAGGGTGCGGGCAGGGAGACTGAGGGGGTATTACTTGGAGTGTGCAGGCAGGGACACTGAGGGGGAATTACGGTAAGGGTGCGGGTGGGGACACTGAGAGGGAATTACAGGGAGGGTGTGGGCAGGGACACAGAGGGAATTACAGGAGTATATGGGCAGGGTAACTGAAGGGGCAGCTACAGGGATGGTGCGGGCAGGGACACTGAGGGGGAATTACAAGGAGGGTGCGGACAGGGACACTGAAGGGGAATTACAAGGAGGGTGCGGACAGGGACACAGAGGGGACATATGCACACATACATAGAGTTAAAAAACCATCTGTAGGTGTGCTGGCACTACATGTCACAGCAAATCCAGTTGACAAGGTGTGCTGGGATTTGTAGTCTCAACACAGCTGGTCTAGATACCTCTTCATACAGAGCTCTTTGTAACCTGTGATCCAGACTGCCAGGATAGACCATGCAGTGCAGCTACTGTACTGCAGAAAATGTACAGGTATGCTCATGCTGCACTACTGACTGGTGCTGATTGTAGTGACTGCTGTTTGGTGACAGACCGCATGGAACCAATGAGAAGGGAAGCGGATGAGGAAGAGGAGGTGCCTCGCCCCTCCCCATACCTGGAAGTGCCCCGCTCCCCGGCTATATTCACCATCATTGTGACTGTAGTCACAGAGAGTGTTAGAGTGCAATACGCTTCTGAGAGCCCGGCAGTGGATGAGCACTGCTAAGGGATGTACTCAGTGAGAACTACTATATCATTCTACCCCCTGGCGCGGGTGGTACTGCCGGGCGGCGCCCCCCCCCCCCCCCCCCTTACCCCCTGGCAAGTGGCATCCTGGCCAATAGGGAGATACACCCCTGTGTACTAGTAACACAATCACCGAGCTCCACTTCTACTGTGGAATAGCTATTTTGCATTTTATTTGTATACTAGCATTTACCCTTAGCTTCACTCGCATGCATGTCTATTATTGCTCAGTGGAACAAATTTTACAAAGACAGTAGTGGCATCTAATATTGTGATGTATATTTAAAATTGTATACATTGATCCCAAAATGTCTTTGTAAACAATATTTACAGTTTTTCCTTAAGGGAGTAACAAAAAAAGATGCTTGGGGCTACTAACTCATGAGCAAGCCACATAGAGATGCCCATGGGAGAAGCAGCTGGTTCTGAGATCGATGCCTGCAGCCCTGAGCATTTGCCCCTGCGACTTGTTTATCGTCACCTGCACCACATCCTATAAGAATCTCTGCCTCAATTAGGTTCCTCTGCAGAGCAGTCACTTTGAGTCAGATTCCGCTGCATCAATTAGGCGGAGTCAAGCTCTGCAGAAGCAAATCGGAAGACCAACTTTCTGTGCAATGCTGTGCGCTGGAAATTCAGCAAGTGAGTTCATAAATTACACTCATATAGTCGTTTTGGATTTGAGGAGCCTGCACACTGCACCCGCAACAAAAATTATTTTTTTTTTCATCTCCATAGTTAATAAACAGTCTCTAGAGGTGTATTTCTCAAAAACATTGCTATGTACAGACACAACACTTACAGTTTTAGTATATATATATAGGGGTATACTTACTAAGCTCCCGATTTTGACTGATTTTGTGTTTTTTTATCAAAGTGTCATCTCGGGAATTTACAAAACTAAAATCTCGGCAGTGATGAGGTCATTCGTATTTTTTTTGAAGGCAAAGAAAAAAAATACGAATGAATACACCATCGGTCAAACACGCCTGTTATTTTATACAACTCGGTAATTTACTAAAAATTCGTATTCACAATCACTGCCAGCAATAGCCAAACACTGCCGTGAAAAAGTACAAATCGTAAAAAAAAGCAGTTTTCAAATAGACCTGCTTTTTTCCCCCGTATTCTGATAGGCATGCACAGATCAGTGAGATCCGTGCATGTTTATCAGTGGGAAGGGGTGAGAAAGAGTTAAAAAACAGAAAAAAAAATTGAGTGGGGTCCCCCTTCCTAAGCATAACCAGCCTCGGGCTCTTTGAGCCGGTCCTGGTTGTAAAAATACAGAGGGAAAAATAACTGGGGTTCCCCCATATTTAAACAACCAGCACCGGGCTCTGCGCCTGGTCCTGGTGCAAAAAATACGGGAGAAAAAAAAACTTAGGGGTCCCCCGTATTGTTAACACCAGCACCGGGCTCCACTAGTCAGAGAGATAATGCCACAGCCGAGGGGACACTTTTATATTGGTCCCTGCGGCCCTGGCATTAAATCCCCAACTAGTCACCCCTGGCCAGGGAACCCTGGAGGAGTGTGGACCCCTTAAATCAAGGGGTTCCCCCCTCCAGCCACTCAAGGACCAGGGGTGAAGCCCGAGGCTTTCCCCCCCATCCGTGGTCGGTGGATGGGAGGCTGATAGCCTTTTGTATAAAAAAAGAATATTTTTTTTTGTAGCAGAACTACAAGTACCAGCAAGCCTCAACCGCAAGCTGGTACTTGGAAAACCACAAGTACCAGCATGTGGAGGGAAAACGGGCCCGCTGGTACCTGTAGTTCTACTACAAAAAAAATACCGAAATAAAAACAAAACACACACACTGTGAAAGTAACATTTTATTAAACATACATGCACACTTACATACATACATACTTACCTATGTTGACACGAAGCACTCGGTCCTCTTGTCCAGTAGAATCCAGGGGTATCTGTAAATAAAATTATACTTACAAAGAATCCTGGGTAGATCGGTCCTCTTCTTAAAAGTTATAATCCACGTACTTGGTAAAATAAAAAAACGAAATACCCAGACCACACACTGAAAGGGGTCCCATGTTTACACATGGAACCCCTTTCCCCGAATGTCGGGACCCCCCGTGACTCCTGTCAAAGAGGGTCCCTTCAGCCAATCAGGGAGCGCCACGTCATGGCACTCTCCTGATTGGCTGTGCGCTCCTGCACTGTCAGTCAGGCGGCGCACTGAGGATATAATGTAGCGCAGCGGCGCTACATTATATCCAATGGTGGGAACTTTGCGGTCTGCAGTAGACCGCGAGGTTAAGTGGGGTCACTCTTGTGGTTGGCCCCACTTAACCTTGCGGTCTACTGCAGACCGCAAAGTTCCGACCATTGGATATAATGTAGCGACGCTGCGCTACATTATATCCACAGTGCGCCACCTGACTGACAGTGCAGGAGTGCACAGCCTATCAGGAGAGTGCCATGACGTGGCGCTCCCTGATTAGCTGACGGGACCCTCTTTGACAAGAGCAACGGGCAGTCCCGACATTCGGGGAAAGGGCTTTCAGTGCGTGGTCCGGGTATTTCATTTTTATTTTACCAAGTACGTGGATTATAACTTTTAAGAAGAGGACCGATCTACCCAGGATTCTTTGTAAGTATAATTTTATTTAAAGGTACACTGGGATTCTACTGGACAAGAGGACCGAGTGCTTCGTGTCAACATAGGTAAGTATGTATGTATGTAAGTGTGCATGTATGTTTAATAAAATTTTACTTTCACGGTGTGTGTGTTTTGTTTTTATTTGGGTATTTTTTGTAGTAGAACTACAGGTACCAGCGGGCCCATTTTTCCCTCGCATGCTGGTACTTGTGGTTCTCCAAGTACAAGTTTGCGGGGGAGGCTTGCTGGGACTTGTAGTTCTGCTACAAAAAATATTATTTTTTACACAAAAGGCTATCAGCCTCCCATCCACCACCCACGGATGGGGGGGGGGGGGGCAGCCTCGGGCTTCACCCCTGGTCCTTGGGTGGCTGGAGGGGGGAACCCCTTGATTTAAGGGGTCCCCACTCCTCCAGGGTACCCCGGCCAGGGGTGACTAGTTGGGGATTTAATTCCAGGGCCGCAGGGACCAATATAAAAGTGTCCCTCGGCTGTGGCATTATCTCTCTGACTAGTGGAGCCCCGTGCAGGTGTTAAAAATATGGGGGACCCCTACGTTTTTTGTCCCCCATATTTTTTGCACCAGGACCAGGCGCAGAGCCTGGTGCTGGTTGTTTAAATATGGAGGAACCCCAGTAATTTCCCCCCCTGTATTTTTACAACCAGGACCGGCTCAAAGAGCCCGAGGCAGGTTATGCTTAGGAGGGGGGATCCCACGCTATTTTTTTTTTTCAATTTTAGCACTTTCATCACTTCTCAATATACACAATGAACCCCTGCACGGATCTCACAGAACCGGCCGGGATTCATTGAGTTAAGTCCGGCAGTGTTTTACTAATCACTCCCGGAAAACACTGCCTGACATTACGAATGACATCGGCATCGGAAAAAACGAAAATGCAGAATACGACAGCATAGTAAATGAGACGTAAAAAAAACAGAAAGTTGCAAACTCACACTACCGATGTCATTCGTGTTTAATCTCCCTCCAAATCCCGACAATTACGATTCTTAGTAAATATACCCCATAGAGTGCAGAATTTATTCTGTAGTCTTAAAACAGAGCTGGTTAGGTGACCATACTTCTGTGTTTGGGGTAAGGCAGGAAAGTCTTAAAACCACATTCTGCTGGTAACACATGAGAAACACAGTACTGTAACAGTGATATTCTACAACACAAGTTTGAAAACTACTGTCCTTTTCTGATACAAATTTAAGGGGGAATTAAATTATTTGGCATAGACATGATGTCCCCTTCCAGAATGGCACATCGTGTGTGTTTGCATTGCAATGGTAAACTTCTGATGCTGGTACTACGGTAGGTAGCCAATATGTGTGCAGCTATGCATTGCAGCAATTCCTGGCGGCACAGAGCACAGAATTGAATTCTTCCCTTAAAAAGTAAAGACAATTGAGTTTGTTTTATTCTGACTGGTAAAGGACAAGGTAATAAAAGCAGGGATCTGACTGAATTTTCACCATGAGAGACACAATACAAATTATACTTGTGATTTACACTTAATTTCTAAAATGAATTCAATCTGAATGTGTAGATGTGTTAGCTTTAGCAAGTGGTGAAGTGTGTTATACAGATGTGTCCACATACTGTAGACCTTTGCTCAAATAATGCCATATAGCTGTTTGACAGGTCACTGACTTTTTGACTAAGCCACGCCAAGTGTCCTGTCAGAGACTTTTTCTAAAAATATACATCTTATTCACATTAGTAATGAAACAAAACTACAATGCAAGTGTACACTGACTACGGAGACTGGTATTTCATATACTTCTGTGTGCACTTGGCTAATCTGGATATTACAGGCAAAAGAGAGATATGAGCGACTACGCCATGCCTTGTGTCACTTATCATTATGCATAATCTGTGACTTTATACCAGTAATTCCCAAACTCGGGTTTTATTTACTAGGCCTTGAATGGAGATAAAATGGACGCAGATAAAGTTCCAACCAACCAGCTCCTGTCATTTTTCAAACCCAGCCTTTGACATGGCAGTTAGGAGCTGATTGGCTGGTACCATGGGTACATCCAATCATTGCTCTTTTCACTGCTGTACTAAGCAGTGAAAAGAGTGGAGAAGTTGCCTGTGGCACTCAATCAGCTGCTCTGTATAATTTTATAGTATGCAAATTATAAATGTTTTGCTTCAATGCTGATTGGTTGCCATGAGTAACTTCTCCACTGGCTCACTTCTTCACTCTTTTCACTGCTTAGTACATCTCCCCCTATCTCCATCCACTTTGTCTCCATCCAAGGTTTAGTACAAGTCCTCAAGCACCCCCAATGGTTCACTTGACAGTTGGTCATATACAATACACCAGTGAACCATTAGCGATCCGTGAGGACCAAGTTTGGAAACCACTGCTTTATTCCAATTGCCAATTGACAAACTTTCTAATCAGGTGTGCCTTGTACATTGTATGTGGCTACGATGCAAATAATTTAGGAAAAAGTACAAATTGCACCACAGGCATCCTGTGCCATATGTGCATACATGCTAGGTAAATGAGGACACTTCTGTACTTGTGCAGATTAAATATATTTTTACTGTAATAATTCTATACAAATTAAAATCATCAGTATATTCACAAACAAATAATTACCTTCTAAAGTCAATTTTATCATTTGTTGTAATAAAACAACAACAAAATAAAAATGCCTGTTACATCACATGCTGAATCCATAATCCATCTCTAATATAATGCATTGTTTCTCTATTCTATTAATGCTTTCATTAATTGCACAATTTAGATGATCTAATCAGAGTAGAGTCGCCTGGAGTCTTGGCTTAGACCGATAGCCAGCTATCTGGAAGTCATAATATATGAAGCAAAAAAATAAAAAATAAGTTTTGTTTGTTTGGTGTATAATTGCTATGAAAGGCAGTTACTTGCAAGTTACAGCCATTGTATGTTTACATGAAGGAGGTTATCCCAGTGCCCTCACTTTAGTAACTCCATCAATGGCGTTATTGTTAATGACTGTTGTTATTAACAATAAAAAAAAACCAAGCCATTCCCCTTTATTAAAAAGCATCCATAATGTAGCTTTTACTACACAATCTTTATGTACAAAGCCAGGCCTCTCTTTGTATAAATGCCTCATAGACTTAGAGCAGCAGAACTCAAAGGCGGAACGCTTCTGCTTGGTTAAGGTGCACCAAATAAATACTGGTTTAACTAACCAAATCAAATTTAGTTTGTGGTCTTACTTACTCATCCCTTTAAGAATGGGCACATATGAATGACACAGGCTGTGTGGCTGTCTGGTTGGGACCAGGTGATATGGAGACTTAAAGACTTCAGAGAGTTATCTCACATTGCTGCAATTGTCCAACAACCATTGTCATGTTTATGTGACCCTTATTACAGGGATAATTTGACAACCTTTCTGTAAGTATACAGTAAGTATATTTAACCTTGAATTATTGGCATTAGATATATCTGGACTATGTGGCGATTGAAACTGGCGTTACATATGCAGTGCAGCAGAGAGCCTGACTGGGCCCAAGTACTTTTCAGGGCGCGTGGCCATGCACCCTTAGAGAAAAATACAGATTTTTTATTTATTTTTAAGCGCATCCCTGGCTACACTGCAGCCAAGCACACAGCAGCATGTACTGGCAGAGCCGCCCATAGGCATAGGCCAACTAGGCAATTGCCTAGGGCATTTGATATGCCTAGGGGCATCAGCAGCTTCTGCTGATTAAAATGATATGTGGCATGCCTATACTCTGTGTGTAGCATTTCATATGCAGATACAGCCACAGTCTCACACAGTATATAGACATGCTGCATATCATTTTAATCAGCAGAAGCTGCTTGTACATACTAGCCACATAGCAATGCAAATAAGATGCATTTTCATAAAAAAAGGTGCCTGACGTTAGCATTGAGGCAAGATTTATGAGGACACATCTCTATACAAGCAGAGGCAGAGGTCACAGTGTTAGTGGCAGTGTGAGTGCTGTGTGCGGGTGGGTTAGTTGTGCAGTAGTGTTCGGAATATGTGTAAGAGCATTATGTGTGTCATGTAAAAATGCATTAATAATGTGCAACATATGTGCAGGGGGCACTATGTGTGTCATTATGTGTATAAGGGCATTAATAATCTGCGGCATATGTGTAACAGGGTACTACTGTATGTGTGTCATTATGTGTATAGGTGCACTAATAATGTGCAGCAAATGTGTAGGGGGCACTATGTGTGTCATTATGCATATAAGGGCATTAATAATGTACGGCAAATATGTAAGGGACATTATGTGTAAAAGGGCATTAATAAAGGTGTCATAATGTGTAAGGCGCATTATGTTTATAAGGACATTAATAATTTGTCTCATATGTGTAAGGTGCATTACTGTGAGGAATTATGTGTATAAATGCACTACTAATGTGTGGCATTATGTGTATAAGGTGCTCTACTATGTGGCGTTGCATATAGAAAGGGCACTACTATGTCATCTAATGTGAATAACGAGCTATATGGTGTGTTGTAATGTGAATAAGGAGCAATTCAGTGTGATGTAATGTGAATAAGGGGCTCTACTGTGAGGAGTAACATTTAAGGTAAAGTGATACTACTGTGGGATGTAATATGAATTATGGACACTATCACATGATCAAATGTGAATGAAGTTGCAGTACTGTGTGGCGTAATTGGAATTGGGGTTACTATTGTGTGGCCATGCCTTTTGCCAGCAAAAGCACACCCCTTTTTGGGCTGTGCGCCAAATGTGCGAACTGTTCCTATTTAAAATATAGGGGGTACAAACACCAAAATAAGGACTGCTATGGGTGAGGGGTGATGGTGCTGGGAATGAGGTGCAAGGTCAGAGGCGGAACCAGCGGTGGTGCTAGGGGGCACCAGACAAAATCTTGCCTAGGGCATCATATTGGTTAGGGCCGGCTCTGTGTACTGGGCTGAGGAGAAAAGCTGCAGCTGTTGCTGCTAGGTAAGGGAGGTCCCTCCTTCAGACCTCCCCTCCCCCCCTCAGCACCCCTGTACATATGGTTAAAGATATTACACTATAGTAGCGTATGAACAGCTAAGGGAAGCTAAGGGACATGCATATGTGCTGTTGTAGTACAGTTCCCCTATGTGTGAGGTCTGGATTTTGTTCATTAAGACAATGTATCTGGAAGAAGTGCAAGCTCTTTTTGTTTTTGCAGGTGCTTTAAGTGGTACTTCTGTTGCTAACAAGATTTATGGCACGAGTGGGTGAGAAATGGTAAACCACATGCACCATTCGCAGCAAATGAGACAAGAAATTCCAACTCTGAATATAGAAGTAAAAGAAAGAGGAACAGAAAGTATGTATGGCAATTTGTTAGCTATTATATTAGGAAAGTAACAGTGAATTATTTGGAATCTTCTCTGTTTATTTTAGCTGCAAACCGCAAACACAGAGGATTAAGGATGATAAGCAGGTTCTCATTAAGATGAGAGGATTTCATTACCAATGGAAGTGAATGTAAATATGTATGTCTCCTTCACCAACGATCTAGAATGTGGTTTTACATACTTGGTCCTAGGCCATAACCTCCAAACCATCAGTGCACTGTATTTATGGAGATCTGAACTCTGTGGAGATAAGATTTCAGGTTTCTCTCTCCTCCTCTGTCCCATGACCATGTGTCTTTCCAAGAATTGTTTATTTTTTTTTACAGCACAGAAATACCTAACAAAAGCTACAAATCCACAATAGAAATTTAGTGTTTCATAAAATAAAAATATTAAAACTATTAAAAAAGGAAGAAAAAAACTCTCATTTGTTAGTAACAGTAGCAGCCAGTAGAGTAGATTAGACTTTGTTGTCATTCTTAAAAAAAGTGATCAATAAACACATTTTTAAAAAAAAATTCACAACAATAATATTTAAAATAATTTCAGTGGCATTATAACACTTGCCATGGTCTATGTACAGTAAGAAAAAATGGCTATTTTCCCCAGATTTTAGGAGTCTCATTATTTATCATTCCCTGCAGGTTACCTTGTCCATTGCTGTGTAGTGCCGATTGTAGGCATTGCAAAAAGACTTCTGCAATAGCTTACCCATGCATAGGGAAGCTGCTTACTACTACATATTTAAGAAAGACTGCAATGGTACTTGTAGCAGCTGCGATAATGATAAAAAAAAATGCAATATTTTTCAAAGCATTTTTACTTGTAATTGCAATCAAAAATATTTCTTATTTAATTAATTTATTTATTTTGCATTGTTATCAAATCTGAGACAATGCCAGGACATGCATGAGTGGTAGAGACCCCGAAAGTCAGTGCATACTGTTGCCAGTCAGTAGTGCCATGGAGGTGAGCATCAGTCAGCTGCCTTGGCGATTATATTTTGATAACTAGTCCCAGAAAATATTCGATATTACCAGGATGAGCGGCAATCCAAAAAGGACTTTTTGGGTCTTTCTGTTAAATATACCTGTTAAATATTCCACTTCTCATGGATCTGCTGTTAATGGGAAAGATAATGATTATGACTTAACTTACTACAATTATATTGTGTGTTACCTTATTCTGGAAAACAGAGAAAAAGGAAGTGACTTTGACTAAACATAATAGAACATGATTCTTTGTACAGATGGAACAAGGCACAATGTATTAGCTCTGCCAGTCAACCTGTTCTGTGTACTGTAGGTGCACCCCAAAAAGGAAAAGCTGATTCATTAAAAGTCTGAAAAATACAATTTGAAAATAAATTCTAAGGCTTTAAAATAATGTTCAAATCAGCAGTTATCTTTTTACTTAAATAGTATGAAAGTAAGGGATCTCAGGATAACCATGCACTTCTATAAACTGGTGCTGGGTGTGACTGTACATTCCAAGAAGCTAAATCCTCCAACAGAAACAAAAATAATTCACTACAGTAACTTTTCCAAGTGAAAAAGTTTTGACCTTTTCTGCACTATTCTTTTGCCACGTAGCCCACTCGATGCATGAACAACCGCACTCCTGGGATGCATCCCAGCTGGCTAGTGCTTCTGTTCAAAGAGCAGTAGTCAGGGGGAACAATAAGAAAATACTTTGGTTGGCACATTGGAACACATTCAAAACATCACTCTGTCCTTCATCTTCCAAGAGAAAGGAAATTAAATGTGATACCAATGACACCCACAAGACATAAAATAAATGTCATTTTTAAGATGTCACTTACAGAGCACATTTTGCTTCCAGAAATGGCATGATCTCCACACACTATTTGTTTTCATGATTACACCACAATAACCCTACTCTTTTTATTCTACTACATTGGTAATGGGCAGGGATAAGGGTGTACAATATAGTCCCCATCAGTGGTGCCGAGAGAGGGGGGGAGAGGGTACAAATTACCCGGGCCCAGGTCTGATAGAGGGGCCCAGTAAGGACCCAGTGGGGGCCCCCACCCCCTTACCTGGCAGCAACAGCTGCAGCTCTTTTCCTTATCCCAGCACATGCTGCTGTGTGCTGGGCAGTAGTGTGGCCATGGACGCTTAAAATACCACTTTTTTCTGTATTTTTTTTCAATGGATGTATGGCCACACCTCCTGTAATTAGGCCACGCCCCTGAAAGTACCTGGGCCCATCCAGGCTCTCTACTGCCCTGGTCCCCATAATAGGAAACTTGGGGGGTAAATTTACAAAGGGATGCATTTGAAAGCCACATTTGGTGGTTTTGGCCCATAGTATGAAAGGGGCATTAGTATTACATACAAAACACACATGGCTTTGTATTTAAATCCACTTTAATCCAGGGTCCGAAGACACAGTGGCTTTAAAAGGTGTTGCATAGCAAATTTAACCAATGGGATGATTGTATTGTTCATCCCAATGAAAGTTCTCTGTCTGTGTGAGCATTATCTAAATGTAGCGTAAAAGACTGAATAAAAAACTATCTTTAAGAGTAAATATTTATTTAGTGTCTTTCTCCCAATATGACTCAAAGCAATTGACATATTTAGGGAGAGCAGCCCCTACAAGTATGTTTTTAAACTGGGGAAGAACATGCACACACTGTGCACATAGAGAGTGGACGGTGTGGCGGCATGCTGCAATATGTTCCAATATACTGCCCTAAGATTACAGAGGGATGCATCCTTTTCCCTGGGCCCACCTCACAGTGAAGCTCTAATGTGTCTGCAATTGGAGAAGCCTGAAAACAGCTTCTGTCCTAGACCTCTGGTATCGAAGAATATACAAGGAGCCTTCTTTTATTGTGGAATCTCAGGATCAAACTGTTCAAGCCACTCACTTGAAAGATAGTCGTCTAGATGCATCATCGCTTGGATAGTGATAAAATGGAGAGTGAAAAAGTACCAGCCAATCAGCTCCTAACTACCATTTTTCAAACACAGCCTGTGACATGGCAGTTAAGACCTGATTGGCTGGTACTTTTTCACTCTCCATCCAAGCGATGATGCATCTAGCCGAAGGTCTCTTAGGGCAAACTAAATACAGAAAGAAAATAAATACACATAATAAATCTAAATACAAATCGTAACTTAAAGTTAGTAGGTCTCAGTAGTATCAGTTCAGATGACTGTAAAACTAAGGGGTCTATTCATGAAGTAGTGAAAAGTATGGAGAAGTGAGCCAGTGGAGAAGTTACCCATGGCAACCAATCAGCATTGAAGTAACATTAATAATTTGCATACTATACAATTGTACAGAACAGCTGATTGGTTGCCATGGGCAACTTCTCCACAGGCTCACATCTCTACTATTTTCACTGCTTCATGAATAGACCCCTCAATCTGTATTTAGTTAACTGTTTAATTTTATACCTACTCTATGAGCCCAATTCCCAATCTAAGCATGATATGTACAGTAAATCTAGAGGAAGCATAATATATTAAAAATGTTTTATAATGTAAACACTTTTTTTTTACAATACCAAAGTTTATAAAAACATTCAGTTGCTCCCAACATTAACCAAATTGTATTACTTGTGCAAGTATACAGATCATTATTATTACTTAGATAGAGCTTTTCTAGATATTTTAACTACAGCTGATTTTTAATTGCCTACAATGTTTTAAAAGTTATGATCATAGTTCTAACTCTGAAATATGTTATTCCAGGATACGGGAAAAAGAAACATGTTAGTCCTAATTTATGTGTAGAGCTGCACATGTGGAGGAGATATCAGTATTTTCCCTCTGCCACCCCCTTGTAGAATTATTTATGACAGTTCCAGACCAACCAAACGTCATTGCTCCAGCTACATAAAATGCCATCGGTAAAGGGCAATCTTCAAAGTTAAAACAAGGCACAGGTTTTAACCTCTAAGGAAATGAAATAAGAAAGCCAATATTTCTCATGCTGTGAAATTTAAAGAGAGGGGAAATTAGGCGATAAAACCCCCCAAAAAATACGATTTAAGAAGGAAACGTTTTCTTAGAAGATGCCTATTGTATTGTACATGGGCGCTGCACTGAATTGTCCGGTCAAACTTTACCACAAATCACACTTCTACGCGGGCAGTTCTTGCACATAATCTATGAATATCCTGATTTTAGTAACTTCAACCGTCAGCATTAACTTAATTTCAAAGCATGATTTATTCAGATCTCCCACCACCGCTCTCAGCACTTATAGAGGACATCACAAGCACTAAGCAGATGTACATCCAGCACTCTTACAGTAGAAAGTCTTTTTGTTTTTATTTACTTATTAAATTAATTAATGTTTAAATTATATCATATTTAAAATACCAGTAGACTTTCAACCTCAAGAATATAAAAATAGCTCCATAGTGACAATCTCATGTCTCAGCAACTCTACTCTAGGGTTCAAGAGTTGACCTACTGAGGGGTACTGCATATCTCTCAACTTCAAATCACAAATACTAGTAGTTTCCCTCCAGTTGTCCATAGAGATGGTATCTTAGATGATCTGCAAAGTGAAGCTGTACAGATCCTGCATGCATAGGCGAACACCATCCTCAGATGGCGTTATCCCATTGTCATGCGATCCCCTTCTGGTGGACTGCAGGAGATGCTGTTTAGCATCATGGCAACTGGAAAGCCTGTAGGTGGAATTAAATTTATAAGGTTTGCAAATTTTTTAATTCTTACGGATCACCAGGATTGGCTCTTATGGAAGCTTGTGTACCAGTGAAATTAATACATTAATACTCTACATTAAGTAAAAAATGCCTCCTGAAAAGCCTCCCCATTTTACCATTGTCTCTGCAGATTAGTGCTAATGCAAGGAGCAGATTTATTATGTACCAGCTAAATTACAGTCACTGACAGTTGGTCTGTACTCTGAATCCACCCCCCGTTCCCCTTCCCACCAGTGACAGTAATGTCATTACCTGAGGGTACAGACACCTGCTGTGCATGTCAGAGACAGGACGGACAGAAAATATTATATGGATACAGTATGACCCAAAGTATTGTTCTATCTATAAATAAATCATCTCTGACGTTATCAATTCCACTGTCCTGACTTGATATGGTACATCACATGAAAATTCTGTGTTTAGCATAACAAACTACAATTAATCTAAGCATAAATTCTATTAATATTGTGCTATGTCGAAGGTAACAGACAAAAAGCAGCAGTATGTTGGTTCCTTTGTACTGCAACTCACAGCAGTCAACATGAAAAAAGGGTGAATTATAAGTGCTTATATACCTCCTTTTACAACACTCTACCAACTCCTGAGGGCTGCACAATATCACAGCACAAAAGGAAGATGGTTAAACTGGTGATGCATAGTATTCTTAAAATGCCATACTTTTCTGAAATGAAGATAACTTAGGTACAGTGAAATTATTTTTATTTCAGTTAATGCTGTTCGCTAACACAAAGCACTAGCAGGCCAATCTTTCATGTGAAAATTGTGGTGTGGTAACTTGCTCAATTCTCTTTACCCACAATTGCAACCTACAAACAGGCTAAACCACATGAGTGGTTTCTTCAGTTTTATTTTTTTTTAAGATAGTAAATGGACAATTGGGTTCAGCTGATGTAGCTAGTTCAGAGCACAACCACTATGTAAGCATATACAGTATTTGCCTGATCAGTCTGCAATTATCTGAAACTCTCAGAGCAGCTTAACTGAGACTAATTTATAAAAGTCCTCCTTCAAAGTTCACACTGGTCTACACCCTGAGTGTGGTTCAATACATCTACAATAAAAAAGATAGTCAATAGGATGACACCAAATGGTCGACATGAAAGAGGTTAATAGGGCCAAAAGGTCAACAGGGTCAAAAGGTTGACTTGCAATTGGTCAAAACAAATAAGGTTGACACACTTTTTTTCATTTTTTTGGTGTCATTTTATATGTTTCACCATATCTGAGCCAAATGAGTGGAAATGTGTACCCTTGCAAGCTTGCTGCACTCACCACACTCGGGCAAGGTGCCTTGCTCCGATACTGCTGTACAGGTTACTATTCCCAATTGTAGTCCACATGGATGGTAAATGATGAATTAGTTAAAATCAATTTACAAAAACTTGTGTCGACCATATGTGGGTTGACCATTGTCTTGTTGACCTTTGGAACCTGTTGAACTTTTGACCCTGTCCGGATACCCTACACCCCTGCCTATTGGAGTTGAGACAGCCAATATAGCATAAATAGTATTAACTCAAAGTTACTTATTCAGAATGGAACCTTTCTGCTACATAACCAGAACTATCAAATATTTAAATCACATATTACAATGTTCATGTTTCTTCAAACATAGCATCTGTAAATACAGTGTGAGGTGTTGTCTTTACTTTGGGTTATTTTGTCACACTGTGCAGAACTGTACTAACATGAATTGTAATTGTTAAGACTGAACCTCTATACCTCATATGCAGCTTTTTGTCCAGCCAAAATCTGTGGGCTTAATCTGCACCTTTGTGTGTATTTAGAATAATTCCTGTATGGTCAAAGTTGCAGCCCAGAGTCTCTAATACACTCTGAGTGGTGTTTTGCTGTGTCTGCCATGCTAATAAGATTCAAAATTGAAAGAAAAGGATGGTGCACTATACCTCTTGGAGCAGCTTAGTCGTGCTGATGTCTCACAGTGTATGGTGTATAGATGTTGGGTGTATGAGGCCTACTCTACTGATCAGAGCAAACTTCAGCAATTATCTGATATCAGTATTCAAATATAAATAGTTGCGACTATGGTTTGATCCTAACTTTTCATTTGGTTTCTTTCAAGCAGAGAAAATAATGGAGCAGTGGACCAGTGGAAAAGTTGTCCAAAGCAACCAATCAGCATCAGGGTAACATATAATGATTGTATACAGTGTATCTGGAAAGTATTCACAGCGCTTCACTTTTTCCACACTTTATGTTACAGCCTTATTCCAAAATGGAATAAATTCATTTTTCCCTCAAAATTCTACACACAATACCCCATAATGACAATGTATAAAAAGTTTTTTTTATAGATTTTTGCAAATTTACTAAATATAAAAAACTAAGAAACCACATGTACATAAGTATTTATAGCCTTTGCCATGAAGCTCAAAACTGAGCTCAAGTGCTTCCTGTTTCAACTGATCATCCTTGAGATGTTCCTACAGCTTAATTGGACCTGTGGTACTGTAAATTCAGTTGATTGGACATGATTTGGAAAGGCACACACCTGTCTATATAAGGTGCCACACTTGATAGTGCATGTCTGTGCACAAACCAAGTATGAAGTCAAAGAAATTGTCTGTAGACCTCCGAGACAGGATTGTCTCAAGGCAAAAATCTGGGGAAGGGTACAGAAAAATATCTGCTGCTTTGAAGGGCCCAATAAGCACAGTGGCCTTCATCTTCTGTAAATGGAAGAAGTTCTGAACCACCCGGACTCTTTCTAGAGCTGGCCAGCCGTCTAAATTAAGCGATTGGGGGAGAAAGGCCCCAGATAGGGAGGTGTCCAAGAACCTGATCATCACTCTGTCAGAACTACAGCATTCCTCTGTGGAGAGAGGATAACCTTCCAGGAGGACAACCATCTCTGCAGCAAACCACCAATCAGGCCTGTATGGTAGAGTGGCCAGATGGAAGCCACTCCTTAGTAAAAAGCACATGGCAGCCCGCCTGGAGTTTGCCAAAATGCACATGAAGGACTCTCAGACCATGAGAAAAAAAGTACTCTGGTCTGATGAGACAAAGATTGAACTCTTTGGCGTGAATGCCAGGCGTTCTGTTTGGAGGAAACCAGGCACCACTCATCATCAGGCCAATACCATCCCTACAGTGAAGCATGGTGGTGGCAGGAACTAGGAGACTAGTCAGGATAGAGGGAAAGATGAATGTAGCGCAATGTACAGAGACATCCTGGATGAAAACCTCTTCCAGAGCGCTCTTAACCTCAGACTGGGGTGACAGTTCATCTTTCAGCAGGACAACTACCCTAAGCACACAGCCAAGATATCAAAGCAGTGGCTTCAGGAAAACTCTGTGAATGTCCTTGAGTGGGCCAGCCAGAGCCTAGACTTGAATCCGATAGAACATCTCTGGAGAGATGTCTTCTTTATTTATTCGCTTAGTATAAGTCAGTGGCGTCACTTACCTATTTGACACCTGGTGCAATGGCCACTAAAATGGGGAGTGACTTTTTGGACCAGTGGAGTGGTCATTAAAAGGGATGTAGCTTCATATGGTAGGGGCATGCCTACTATAAGAAGGGGCACATCTTTGTGGGATGCGGGCATTGCTGCACTGCCCAACCCCAGTTTCCTTCACTGGAGGGGGGCTCGGGAGGTGCAGGCTGCCCATGTAGACTAAGTCTGCAGTACTGGCTTGTACACATGTACAGGAGCCGAGTGCTGCACCTAATGCTACAGTGCAGCACCCAGCTCCTGTTACTGAGCAGGAGACTTTGGTGTCATCCCTCAGCGGGTGACACCTGAGTGTGGGATGCACCCCCACACCCCCCTTGTGACGCCACTGGTATAAGTATTTCCTGTGTGTATCTGAATGTTGACCAGTATCACAATATAAAATCTCCCCTCTGATGGAATTAATGTAGCACGTTGGTACATATGTTTAAAAAAATACATACTTTTTTACCGCCAGGCTTATGCCGGCTGCCAAAATCCTGACAGCGGCATCCTACCCGCCAGAATGTCGGCAACGGGGCAAGCGCTAAGAGTCCCCTTGCAGGCTCGCTGCGCTCACCACAGGTTCTGTTCTCACTCTATGGATGTTGTGGACGCCCACGAGTAGGAATAGTCCCTGTGCGCCAGGATTTCCGATTGTTGGCTGTCGGGATACCGGCATCGGTATCCTTACCACCAGCATCCCGACAGTTGGCAAATTGATTGCATCCCATTTCAAATCATCATGAGTTACTATACATGTATCATAATGCTGCAATCTTATAAATACTGTAGTAGACAGATCCTCTTCCACAAGTTACATAGTGTTTCAATGTTTCAGTGTGTGTATACTTTATAATTTCACTAATGCTGGGTACATACTAGACGATATGCTCCATGAGCGATATTTTTGAACATTTTCCCTATAACTTCCCGGTTCAATATCAATATCAAATGATATTGAGCATGCATACTGGGAGATTTTTTATAAATGACCAACGATATACAGGAGTCATCCGATACTAGGGTTTTTCAGCTACTGCGTAGAAATTTCATGGGGGTCGTTTGTCATTCATTGTCTGGAGCGTACACACTGGATGATATGCTTCTTATCGTTAATGACATAGCCAAAATTGACCTGCATGTACACGATGGAAGGCCTCGCTAGCGAGCCACGGAAGCATGCATCTTTAACAAAATAGTGTGTACACACTAGACGATATTGCAAATGACATCGCTCAGAAGCGTCAAAATGAGCGATATCATTTAATATATCGCCTAGTGTGTACCCAGCTTAAGTTACAATGGGGGAGATGTACTAAACATTGGGGAGAGATAATGTGGAGAGAGATAAAGTACCGCCCATCCAGCTCCTAACTGCAATGTTACAGGCTGTGATTGGCTGGTACTTTATCTCTCTCCACTTTATCACTCTCCAAGGCTTACTACATCTGTCCCAATGAATTTAATTAAACTTGCATATAAAGTACAGATGAGCGGTCCACTTTTGCTGAAAACTGAACACAGCTGAACTTTGGGCATCCGAGTAAAACCGAGTCCCGGCTCAGATAATTTTGGGGGATCTAAGTGGACTGGCTCTTCCCTTAGACTTGGAACTCTGATTTAAATACCAAGTCTGTGGATTTGGATTGCATGTAAGTCCCTCCCTTATGATTTCAGGTGCCATGTCACTCAGGAGACTATATAGAGAGGTGGCCAAAATTGATTGGAAGTGACTGGAAATAATTGTTACTGCTATTAAAGGAACAAGCTCACGTTACATGATTTTAGCTGTTTTTATCAATTTGTATTGATTATTAGAAGAAACCCAGATCCAAATCCAAACCCAAAACCAAAGCACAATGATGATTTAGAACCAAAACCAAACCACGGGGGTCTCCGCACATCTTTTACTTAAAGTCATCATTCCCAAGTAGATTTTATCTTATGAATACAATGACAAAAAAAATAGCACTGATGATTTACTGTACCAGATGAATTGTCAGAAGTGTATAAGCCCTGCTAATAGATAGCCCGGCCTATCCATTAGCTGCAGCTTTAGAAAAACAAGCAATACACAGCGCCTGATTACAAACCTTTTGTTTAAAATAGATTTCTTCGTATGCTTTACAGTAGACTGCTAAAATGTTCAAATGATATTATAAAACATATGAGGATGAGTCGTAACCACAGAGACAAGATTTATTGTGATGCTTAAACCAGAGATCTGTTTAATAAATAGATCAGCAGTATTATACCACGTGATGTATGCAAAGACTTAGGGGTCTATTTACTAAGCCTTTGATGGAGATAAAGTGGATGGAGATGAGTGGCATTTGATATGCCGGCTGTCGGGATCCCGGCGCTCAGCTTACCGGTGCCGGAATCCCGACAGCCGGCATACCGACAACTATTTTCCCTCTTGGGGTGTCCATGACACCCCTGGAGGGAGAATAAACAGTGTGGCATGTGTAGTACCCCACCGTGCTCTCAGCGTGGCGAGTGCAGAGTGTCAAGCGCAGCATGGCGAGCGCAGCGAGCCTGCCAGGGGCTCTTTTGTGCTCTCCCCGCTGCCAGTATACCGGTGGTCGGGATCCCGAGTGCCGGCATACTGTAGTACACCCGATGGAGATAACATACCAGCCAACCAGCTCATAACTGTCCTTTTTCAAAGACAGTCTGTGACATGACAGTTAGGAGCTGATTGGCTGGTACTTTATCTCCATCAACTTTATTTCCATGCACGGCTTAGTAAATAGACTCATTAGTTCAATATATTATCAGTACTGCCTTTCAGACCCATTTATGCTGTTCTACAAATGTTCAACAAATACCCGCGGCTAGTGCAACGGGTGTGAGACCCTGATTGGAGGGATTGCCGTGGCTTATTGGGGGATTTTGTTTTACCTGCCTCAGGCAGGCAAAACAAAATCCCCAGTAAGTGCTCACTTTTCAGGTCTGCGGCAAAAACACACAGGTTTCACTGAACCTGTGTATTATTGCACAATTTTTTTTTTTTATGGAAGATCTAATTGGATAACCTGTAATAAAATATTGGTGAAACCTCAAGAAAAATAGTTGTTTCATCGCACCTAATTGGATACCCCCCATAGTCAATTACACTTACTGGTGACCTAATGGTCTGAGTTAACCAAATCTTACTTTACACTTCCACTGATGTGAAAGATGCTATATAACAACAAGGATTGAGTAAAGTGCAATCTCTACCAGCAAATTATTATATATTAGAGATGAGCGCCTGAAATTTTTTCGGGTTTTGTGTTTTGGTTTTGGGTTCGGTTCCGCGGCCGTGTTTTGGGTTCGAACGCGTTTTGGCAAAACCTCACCGAATTTTTTTTGTCGGATGCGGGTGTGTTTTGGATTCGGGTGTTTTTTTCAAAAAACACTAAAAAACAGCTTAAATCATAGAATTTGGGGGTCATTTTGATCCCAAAGTATTATTAACCTCAAAAACCATAATTTACACTCATTTTCAGTCTATTCTGAATACCTCACACCTCACAATATTATTTTTAGTCCTAAAATTTGCACCAAGGTCGCTGTGTGAGTAAGATAAGCGACCCTAGTGGCCGACACAAACACCGGGCCCATCTAGGAGTGGCACTGCAGTGTCACGCAGGATGGCCCTTCCAAAAAACCCTCCCCAAACAGCACATGACGCAAAGAAAAAAAGAGGCGCAATGAGGTAGCTGTGTGAGTAAGATTAGCGACCCTAGTGGCCGACACAAACACCGGGCCCATCTAGGAGTGTCACTGCAGTGTCACGCAGGATGGCCCTTCCAAAAAACCCTCCCCAAACAGCACATGACGCAAAGAAAAAAAGAGGCGCAATGAGGTAGCTGTGTGAGTAAGATTAGCGACCCTAGTGGCCGACACAAACACCGGGCCCATCTAGGAGTGGCACTGCAGTGTCACGCAGGATGTCCCTTCCAAAAAACCCTCCCCAAACAGCACATGACGCAAAGAAAAAAAGAGGCGCAATGAGGTAGCTGTGTGAGTAAGATTAGCGACCCTAGTGGCCGACACAAACACCGGGCCCATCTAGGAGTGGCACTGCAGTGTCACGCAGGATGTCCCTTCCAAAAAACCCTCCCCAAACAGCACATGACGCAAAGAAAAAAAGAGGCGCAATGAGGTAGCTGACTGTGTGAGTAAGATTAGCGACCCTAGTGGCCGACACAAACACCGGGCCCATTTAGGAGTGGCACTGCAGTGTCACGCAGGATGTCCCTTCCAAAAAACCCTCCCCAATCAGCACATGATGCAAAGAAAAAGAAAAGAAAAAAGAGGTGCAAGATGGAATTGTCCTTGGGCCCTCCCACCCACCCTTATGTTGTATAAACAAAACAGGACATGCACACTTTAACCAACCCATCATTTCAGTGACAGGGTCTGCCACACGACTGTGACTGATATGACGTGTTGGTTTGGACCCCCCCCAAAAAAGAAGCAATTAATCTCTCCTTGCACAAACTGGCTCTACAGAGGCAAGATGTCCACCTCATCATCACCCTCCGATATATCACCGTGTACATCCCCCTCCTCACAGATTATCAATTCGTCCCCACTGGAATCCACCATCTCAGCTCCCTGTGTACTTTGTGGAGGCAATTGCTGCTGGTCAATGTCTCCGCGGAGGAATTGATTATAATTCATTTTAATGAACATCATCTTCTCCACATTTTCTGGATGTAACCTCGTACGCCGATTGCTGACAAGGTGAGCGGCGGCACTAAACACTCTTTCGGAGTACACACTTGTGGGAGGGCAACTTAGGTAGAATAAAGCCAGTTTGTGCAAGGGCCTCCAAATTGCCTCTTTTTCCTGCCAGTATAAGTACGGACTGTGTGACGTGCCTACTTGGATGCGGTCACTCATATAATCCTCCACCATTCTATCAATGTTGAGAGAATCATATGCAGTGACAGTAGACGACATGTCCGTAATCGTTGTCAGGTCCTTCAGTCCGGACCAGATGTCAGCATCAGCAGTCGCTCCAGACTGCCCTGCATCACCGCCAGCGGGTGGGCTCGGAATTCTGAGCCTTTTCCT
Source organism: Pseudophryne corroboree (assembly GCF_028390025.1). Lineage (NCBI taxonomy): Eukaryota > Metazoa > Chordata > Amphibia > Anura > Myobatrachidae > Pseudophryne > Pseudophryne corroboree. Next base: position 809,317,416 of record NC_086444.1, on the reverse strand, counting down.
CGCACCCCCAGTTGCGGGAGAATGTGAAGGAGGAGATGTTGACAGGTCGCGTTCCGCTTGACTTGACAATTTTGTCACCAGCAGGTCTTTCAACCCCAGCAGACTTGTGTCTGCCGGAAAGAGAGATCCAAGGTAGGCTTTAAATCTAGGATCGAGCACGGTGGCCAAAATGTAGTGCTCTGATTTCAACAGATTGACCACCCGTGAATCCTTGTTAAGCGAATTAAGGGCTCCATCCACAAGTCCCACATGCCTAGCGGAATCGCTCCGTGTTAGCTCCTCCTTCAATGTCTCCAGCTTCTTCTGCAAAAGCCTGATGAGGGGAATGACCTGACTCAGGCTGGCAGTGTCTGAACTGACTTCACGTGTGGCAAGTTCAAAGGGCATCAGAACCTTGCACAACGTTGAAATCATTCTCCACTGCGCCTGAGACAGGTGCATTCCACCTACTATATCGTGCTCAATTGTATAGGCTTGAATGGCCTTTTGCTGCTCCTCCAACCTCTGAAGCATATAGAGGATTGAATTCCACCTCGTTACCACTTCTTGCTTCAGATGATGGCAGGGCAGGTTCAGTAGTTTTTGGTGGTGCTCCAGTCTTCTGTACGTGGTGCCTGTACGCCGAAAGTGTCCCGCAATTCTTCTGGCCACCGACAGCATCTCTTGCACGCCCCTGTCGTTTTTTAAAAAATTCTGCACCACCAAATTCAAGGTATGTGCAAAACATGGGACGTGCTGGAATTTGCCCATATTTAATGCACACACAATATTGCTGGCGTTGTCCGATGCCACAAATCCACAGGAGAGTCCAATTGGGGTAAGCCATTCCGCGATGATCTTCCTCAGTTGCCGTAAGAGGTTTTCAGCTGTGTGCGTATTCTGGAAAGCGGTGATACAAAGCGTAGCCTGCCTAGGAAAGAGTTGGCGTTTGCGAGATGCTGCTACTGGTGCCGCCGCTGCTGTTCTTGCGGCGGGAGTCCATACATCTACCCAGTGGGCTGTCACAGTCATATAGTCCTGACCCTGCCCTGCTCCACTTGTCCACATGTCCGTGGTTAAGTGGACATTGGGTACAACTGCATTTTTTAGGACACTGGTGAGTCTTTTTCTGACGTCCGTGTACATTCTCGGTATCGCCTGCCTAGAGAAGTGGAACCTAGATGGTATTTGGTAACGGGGGCACACTGCCTCAATAAATTGTCTAGTTCCCTGTGAACTAACGGCGGATACCGGACGCACGTCTAACACCAACATAGTTGTCAAGGCCTCAGTTATCCGCTTTGCAGCAGGATGACTGCTGTGATATTTCATCTTCCTCGCAAAGGACTGTTGAACAGTCAATTGCTTACTGGAAGTAGTACAAGTGGGCTTACGACTTCCCCTCTGGGATGACCATCGACTCCCAGCAGCAACAACAGCAGCGCCAGCAGCAGTAGGCGTTACACGCAAGGATGCATCGGAGGAATCCCAGGCAGGAGAGGAATCGTCAGAATTGCCAGTGACATGGCCTGCAGGACTATTGGCATTCCTGGGGAAGGAGGAAATTGACACTGAGGGAGTTGGTGGGGTGGTTTGCGTGAGCTTGGTTACAAGAGGAAGGGATTTACTGGTCAGTGGACTGCTTCCGCTGTCACCCAAAGTTTTTGAACTTGTCACTGACTTATTATGAATGCGCTGCAGGTGACGTATAAGGGAGGATGTTCCGAGGTGGTTAACGTCCTTACCCCTACTTATTACAGCTTGACAAAGGGAACACACGGCTTGACACCTGTTGTCCGCATTTCTGGTGAAATACCTCCACACCGAAGAGCTGATTTTTTTGGTATTTTCACCTGGCATGTCAACGGCCATATTCCTCCCACGGACAACAGGTGTCTCCCCGGGTGCCTGACTTAAACAAACCACCTCACCATCAGAATCCTCCTGGTCAATTTCCTCCCCAGCGCCAGCAACACCCATATCCTCCTCATCCTGGTGTACTTCAACACTGACATCTTCAATCTGACTATCAGGAACTGGACTGCGGGTGCTCCTTCCAGCACTTGCAGGGGGCGTGCAAATGGTGGAAGGCGCATGCTCTTCACGTCCAGTGTTGGGAAGGTCAGGCATCGCAACCGACACAATTGGACTCTCCTTGTGGATTTGGGATTTCGATGAATGCACAGTTCTTTGCTGTGCTGCTTTTGCCAGCTTGAGTCTTTTCATTTTTCTAGCGAGAGGCTGAGTGCTTCCATCCTCATGTGAAGCTGAACCACTAGCCATGAACATAGGCCAGGGCCTCAGCCGTTCCTTGCCACTCCGTGTCGTAAATGGCATATTGGCAAGTTTACGCTTCTCCTCCGACAATTTTATTTTAGGTTTTGGAGTCCTTTTTTTTCTGATATTTGGTGTTTTGGATTTGACATGCTCTGTACTATGACATTGGGCATCGGCCTTGGCAGACGACGTTGCTGGCATTTCATCGTCTCGGCCATGACTAGTGGCAGCAGCTTCAGCACGAGGTGGAAGTGGATCTTGATCTTTCCCTAATTTTGGAACCTCAACATTTTTGTTCTCCATATTTTAATAGGCACAACTAAAAGGCACCTCAGGTAAACAATGGAGATGGATACTAGTATACAATTATGGACTGCCTGCCGAGTGCAGACACAGAGGTAGCCACAGCCGTGAACTACCGTACTGTACTGTGTCTGCTGCTAATATAGACTGGTTGATAAAGAGATGTCTATGTAACTATGTATGTATAAAGAAGAAAGAAAAAAAAACCACGGTTAGGTGGTATACAATTATGGACGGACTGCCTGCCGAGTGCAGACACAGAGGTAGCCACAGCCGTGAACTACCGTACTGTACTGTGTCTGCTGCTAATATAGACTGGTTGATAAAGAGATGTCTATGTAACTATGTATGTATAAAGAAGAAAGAAAAAAAAACCACGGTTAGGTGGTATACAATTATGGACGGACTGCCTGCCGAGTGCAGACACAGAGGTAGCCACAGCCGTGAACTACCGTACTGTACTGTGTCTGCTGCTAATATAGACTGGTTGATAAAGAGATGTCGTAGTAGTATGTATGTATAAAGAAGAAAAAAAAACCACGGTTAGGTGGTATATACAATTATGGACGGGCTGCCGAGTGCCGACACAGAGGTAGCCACAGCCGTGAACTACCGCACTGTACTGTGTCTGCTGCTAATATATAGACTGGTTGATAAAGAGATAGTATACTCGTAACTAGTATGTATGTATGTATAAAGAAAGAAAAAAAAACCACGGTTAGGTGGTATATACAATTATGGACGGGCTGCCGAGTGCCGACACAGAGGTAGCCACAGCCGTGAACTACCGCACTGTACTGTGTCTGCTGCTAATATATAGACTGGTTGATAAAGAGATAGTATACTCGTAACTAGTATGTATGTATAAAGAAAGAAAAAAAAACCACGGTTAGGTGGTATATACAATTATGGACGGGCTGCCGAGTGCCGACACAGAGGTAGCCACAGCCGTGAACTACCGCACTGTACTGTGTCTGCTGCTAATATAGACTGGTTGATAAAGAGATAGTATACTCGTAACTAGTATGTATGTATAAAGAAAGAAAAAAAACCACGGTTAGGTGGTATATACAATTATGGACGGGCTGCCGAGTGCCGACACAGAGGTAGCCACAGCCGTGAACTACCGCACTGTACTGTGTCTGCTGCTAATATATAGACTGGTTGATAAAGAGATAGTATACTCGTAACTAGTATGTATGTATAAAGAAAGAAAAAAAAACCACGGTTAGGTGGTATATACAATTATGGACGGGCTGCCGAGTGCCGACACAGAGGTAGCCACAGCCGTGAACTACCGCACTGTACTGTGTCTGCTGCTAATATAGACTGGTTGATAAAGAGATAGTATACTCGTAACTAGTATGTATGTATAAAGAAAGAAAAAAAAACCACGGTTAGGTGGTATATACAATTATGGACGGGCTGCCGAGTGCCGACACAGAGGTAGCCACAGCCGTGAACTACCGCACTGTACTGTGTCTGCTGCTAATATAGACTGGTTGATAAAGAGATAGTATACTCGTAACTAGTATGACTATAAAGAAAGAAAAAAAAACCACGGTTAGGTGGTATATACAATTATGGACGGGCTGCCGAGTGCCGACACAGAGGTAGCCACAGCCGTGAACTACCGCACTGTACTGTGTCTGCTGCTAATATATAGACTGGTTGATAAAGAGATAGTATACTCGTAACTAGTATGTATGTATAAAGAAAGAAAAAAAAACCACGGTTAGGTGGTATATACAATTATGGACGGGCTGCCGAGTGCCGACACAGAGGTAGCCACAGCCGTGAACTACCGCACTGTACTGTGTCTGCTGCTAATATAGACTGGTTGATAAAGAGATAGTATACTCGTAACTAGTATGTATGTATAAAGAAAGAAAAAAAAAACACGGTTAGGTGGTATATACAATTATGGACGGGCTGCCGAGTGCCGACACAGAGGTAGCCACAGCCGTGAACTACCGCACTGTACTGTGTCTGCTGCTAATATATAGACTGGTTGATAAAGAGATAGTATACTCGTAACTAGTATGTATGTATAAAGAAAGAAAAAAAAACCACGGTTAGGTGGTATATACAATTATGGACGGGCTGCCGAGTGCCGACACAGAGGTAGCCACAGCCATGAACTACCGCACTGTACTGTGTCTGCTGCTAATATATAGACTGGTTGATAAAGAGATAGTATACTCGTAACTAGTATGTATGTATAAAGAAAGAAAAAAAAACCACGGTTAGGTGGTATATACAATTATGGACGGGCTGCCGAGTGCCGACACAGAGGTAGCCACAGCCGTGAACTACCGCACTGTACTGTGTCTGCTGCTAATATATAGACTGGTTGATAAAGAGATAGTATACTCGTAACTAGTATGTATGTATAAAGAAAGAAAAAAAAACCACGGTTAGGTGGTATATACAATTATGGACGGGCTGCCGAGTGCCGACACAGAGGTAGCCACAGCCGTGAACTACCGCACTGTACTGTGTCTGCTGCTAATATAGACTGGTTGATAAAGAGATAGTATACTCGTAACTAGTATGTATGTATAAAGAAAGAAAAAAAACCACGGTTAGGTGGTATATACAATTATGGACGGGCTGCCGAGTGCCGACACAGAGGTAGCCACAGCCGTGAACTACCGCACTGTACTGTGTCTGCTGCTAATATATAGACTGGTTGATAAAGAGATAGTATACTCGTAACTAGTATGTATGTATAAAGAAAGAAAAAAAAACCACGGTTAGGTGGTATATACAATTATGGACGGGCTGCCGAGTGCCGACACAGAGGTAGCCACAGCCGTGAACTACCGCACTGTACTGTGTCTGCTGCTAATATAGACTGGTTGATAAAGAGATAGTATACTCGTAACTAGTATGACTATAAAGAAAGAAAAAAAAACCACGGTTAGGTGGTATATACAATTATGGACGGGCTGCCGAGTGCCGACACAGAGGTAGCCACAGCCGTGAACTACCGCACTGTACTGTGTCTGCTGCTAATATATAGACTGGTTGATAAAGAGATAGTATACTCGTAACTAGTATGTATGTATAAAGAAAGAAAAAAAAAACACGGTTAGGTGGTATATACAATTATGGACGGGCTGCCGAGTGCCGACACAGAGGTAGCCACAGCCGTGAACTACCGCACTGTACTGTGTCTGCTGCTAATATAGACTGGTTGATAAAGAGATAGTATACTCGTAACTAGTATGTATGTATAAAGAAAGAAAAAAAAACCACGGTTAGGTGGTATATACAATTATGGACGGGCTGCCGAGTGCCGACACAGAGGTAGCCACAGCCGTGAACTACCGCACTGTACTGTGTCTGCTGCTAATATATAGACTGGTTGATAAAGAGATAGTATACTCGTAACTAGTATGTATGTATAAAGAAAGAAAAAAAAACCACGGTTAGGTGGTATATACAATTATGGACGGGCTGCCGAGTGCCGACACAGAGGTAGCCACAGCCGTGAACTACCGCACTGTACTGTGTCTGCTGCTAATATATAGACTGGTTGATAAAGAGATAGTATACTCGTAACTAGTATGTATGTATAAAGAAAGAAAAAAAAACCACGGTTAGGTGGTATATACAATTATGGACGGGCTGCCGAGTGCCGACACAGAGGTAGCCACAGCCGTGAACTACCGCACTGTACTGTGTCTGCTGCTAATATAGACTGGTTGATAAAGAGATAGTATACTCGTAACTAGTATGACTATAAAGAAAGAAAAAAAAACCACGGTTAGGTGGTATATACAATTATGGATGGGCTGCCGAGTGCCGACACAGAGGTAGCCACAGCCGTGAACTACCGCACTGTACTGTGTCTGCTGCTAATATATAGACTGGTTGATAAAGAGATAGTATACTCGTAACTAGTATGTATGTATAAAGAAAGAAAAAAAAACCACGGTTAGGTGGTATATACAATTATGGACGGGCTGCCGAGTGCCGACACAGAGGTAGCCACAGCCGTGAACTACCGCACTGTACTGTGTCTGCTGCTAATATATAGACTGGTTGATAAAGAGATAGTATACTCGTAACTAGTATGTATGTATAAAGAAAGAAAAAAAACCACGGTTAGGTGGTATATACAATTATGGACGGGCTGCCGAGTGCCGACACAGAGGTAGCCACAGCCGTGAACTACCGCACTGTACTGTGTCTGCTGCTAATATATAGACTGGTTGATAAAGAGATAGTATACTCGTAACTAGTATGTATGTATAAAGAAAGAAAAAAAAACCACGGTTAGGTGGTATATACAATTATGGACGGGCTGCCGAGTGCCGACACAGAGGTAGCCACAGCCGTGAACTACCGCACTGTACTGTGTCTGCTGCTAATATATAGACTGGTTGATAAAGAGATAGTATACTCGTAACTAGTATGTATGTATAAAGAAAGAAAAAAAAAACACGGTTAGGTGGTATATACAATTATGGACGGGCTGCCGAGTGCCGACACAGAGGTAGCCACAGCCGTGAACTACCGCACTGTACTGTGTCTGCTGCTAATATAGACTGGTTGATAAAGAGATAGTATACTCGTAACTAGTATGTATGTATAAAGAAAGAAAAAAAAACCACGGTTAGGTGGTATATACAATTATGGACGGGCTGCCGAGTGCCGACACAGAGGTAGCCACAGCCGTGAACTACCGCACTGTACTGTGTCTGCTGCTAATATAGACTGGTTGATAAAGAGATAGTATACTCGTAACTAGTATGACTATAAAGAAAGAAAAAAAAACCACGGTTAGGTGGTATATACAATTATGGACGGGCTGCCGAGTGCCGACACAGAGGTAGCCACAGCCGTGAACTACCGCACTGTACTGTGTCTGCTGCTAATATAGACTGGTTGATAAAGAGATAGTATACTACTAATATTATATATACTGGTGGTCAGGTCACTGGTCACTAGTCACACTGGCAGTGGCACTCCTGCAGCAAAAGTGTGCACTGTTTAATTTTAATATAATATTATGTACTCCTGGCTCCTGCTATAACCTATAACTGGCACTGCAGTGCTCCCCAGTCTCCCCCACAATTATAAGCTGTGTGAGCTGAGCACAGTCAGATATATATATACATTGATGCAGCACACTGGGCTGAGCAGTGCACACAGATATGGTATGTGACTGAGTCACTGTGTGTATCGTTTTTTTCAGGCAGAGAACGGATATATTAAATAAAACAAACAACTGCACTGTCTGGTGGTCACTGTGGTCGTCAGTCACTAAACTCTGCACTCTCTTCTACAGTATCACAGCCTCAGGTCAATCTCTCTCTCTCTCTCTCTCAACCCTAATCTAAATGGAGAGGACGCCAGCCACGTCCTCTCCCTATCAATCTCAATGCACGTGTGAAAATGGCGGCGACGCGCGGCTCCTTATATAGAATCCGAGTCTCGCGAGAATCCGACAGCGTCATGATGACGTTCGGGCGCGCTCGGGTTAACCGAGCAAGGCGGGAGGATCCGAGTCTGCTCGGACCCGTGAAAAAAACATGAAGTTCGTGCGGGTTCGGATTCAGAGAAACCGAACCCGCTCATCTCTATTATATATATGACGAAGTGATTCCGAAATGCATTGAGGTGGGGCTTACCAGGCGATTCCTGTTCCACATGAGCTGTCATCCCTGACTTCACCCGGTACAGGTGTCCTGACGGATCGGTCGCTGAAGCTGGTGCGGTGCATGGTCCCAGATCCAGGTGCAGCGGGCTGCAGCTTTTGCCTTGTGGTATTACTTTTCATGTGATACACAGCCCACAGAGTGGGCTATCAGGGTACGAGTCCACTGCTATTCATTTGACCTATCCTGTGTATATATGTGGTTTATGAATTAAATTGATTTGCACTATGAGCGCATTCTCCTTCTTTTGCTATTTCCATATATATATACACCATCTGAAGAAGTCTGATGAGACGAAATGCGTTGGATTTTCTGCACTAACCCCCTGCTTTATACAAGCTAAGTTGATCTCCTTATCCTTTTTATATTAATTTTTTTTGGTCCATACTCTAGTTTTTAAAAGAATTTTTATAGGTCTCCATTCATGTACATTTTTTAATTGTATTTATATAACTATATATATATATATTTTTTTTTTTTACGAAAATCATTTGGGATAGGGTTAAATTCATGTTCTTCACATAATTCACTCATAAAAAAAAACAGACAATTTCAGAGCGTTTTTTGGCAAAATAAATCGGCAGTTAAGTGGTTAAAGGGAATAGGTGTTTTGGGTAAGACACAGGCCTGTGCCACCACATGGCATTCACCGGGCCCTAACCAGGCTATATGCCTCCCTAGGCCAGGCAAGACCCCTAAACACTGGCGTTTCTATAATAGGTGCAGTGTCTGCGGTGCACTCGGGCCCCTGAGTCCAGAGGGGGCCCCCACCACACACGCTGCACCCATTTTCTGAGTACTCACCCCTCCGGAGTCCCACGGCGACGTCCACGGCGGTGTTAAAACTCCATGAAAATGGCCCAGCGGCCATTTTCACGGAGTTCTACGCATGCGCAGTAGAGAAATCTCAGGGAAAATGGCCACCGCACCATTTTTCCGGAGATCTGCGCATGCGCAGTAGAGTCTGTGCGCTCTAGTGCTCAGACTCTCAGCGCTGCCGGCAGAGAGGAGGGGGCCCCGAACGGAGGAGGCTGCACCCGGACATCCTTCTCTCTTAAAACGCCCCTGCCCCTAAACCTGGAATGTCATGACAATATGCATAGGGGGCAGGACCGCCTGCTGTAGGAAGTAGAGCACTGCCCGGATCATCCTTTGCACATTTTGTTCGGATCTGCAGCAGTGCAGACATAGCGAGTTACGGTCCTGACATTCACCTCGTCAGTGAGGTTGCTTTAATAGCTGTCACTTGCTGATCAGTAAACCTGCCCTCGGCTGATGTTGCCAAACTAAGCCAAAAAGAAGGATCTGTCTGCAGATGGACATTTTCTACCAGCACAAGCTTGTTCTGCTCAAAACAGCCATAGGATTGCCGAAAAATTAATAAAAACTTTTTTTTTTAAATAAAAAACAGCCATAGGATGGAGCAGTGCCTCAAGTAAGACTTTTTTTTCTACAGCTGCTCCCTTAATATTTAGGAAACTATTTATCACCATCCGCATCCAGGATGCGGATGACAGGTGATAAAATCGCCCAAACTCTCACTGCGATAATTGATTACATTTGCAGGGATGTATCAATTATCACATGCAGGGACAGAGCTTGCGCTCAAGCTCTGTCCCTGCGATGATACTCTCTAGCATCATCTGCGTATTTTTTTGAAAAAATACCCTGATGTCCTGCTGCGCATGCGCCGCTACCGCCGATGACCGGTCGATCCCCCCAGTCACGACTACCCCCTCTCGCTGCGGACCCCCCCCAAGAGGATCAATATACTCACCAGTCCAGGGAGCCGGTCCACGCTGCTTCTGCTGGGCTGACCGGCGCCGGATCCTGTGCGCTGCGGTGACCCCCGGTGCTGTAAAGTGCGCTGCTGCTTTGCAGCGTCACTTTACAGCACCGGGGTCACATTGCAGCACATGGGGGACCTGGCGCCCGGCAGCGCTCACCGGAGCAACGGACACTGGCTCCCTGGACAGGTGAGTATGGTTTTGGGGTTTTTAACTTTTTTTTTTTTTTACTTTTTACACTGTGATCAGCTTGTGTATCCATCAGACACACATAGCTGATCACTCTTCTGGGTCCCCGCTCAGCTTTCTCTGCAAGGGGCAGAGAATGCTGGGCAAATGCCACATTATCGCAGTGCTGCCCTGTGAACTCGCCAGCCTGAGCTGGCGAGATTATCACAGGGCACACTGCAGTATTTTTTCACATTTTTTGTTTAGTAAATTTGGCCACATCACATTTCCTATTATAAGTATAGGGAATATGATGTGGGTTACTAAAAAAAAAGTGAATTAAAGGGTTTGGAGCAGTTTTTCATGAAAACTGCTCCAAATGCCCTTTAATACATTCAGGTGATACTAAAATAATGTGAAAAGGGTGTGAAAACACCCTTTTTCACATTATTTTAGTAAAAATAATGTTAATAAATAGACCCCTTAATCCGAAATGTGCGTTACTACAATTCAGTGTTGGTCATTTGGCGCTGGTCTTCCTAACTTTTTGAACATTTATTTCACAATACAATAAAAAGCACAAGTCGGATTGTGGCCAGAGGATATGGGCTCTGCCTGGTACTGTGGTCACCAGAAATGGGCTGTATATTTTCACTGTGGTCACCAGAAATGTGCTCTGCACTGTATTGTGGTAACCTGAATATGGGGTCTGCACAGCACTGTGGTCACCAAAAAAGTGCTCAGTACAGTTACTTTCTTGCCAGGCTGAGCACACTTTGTGGCCATAATAATTATTTACATTCAGAGCATAATAAATGTTCATTTTAGCCATATTAAGTACATGAAAAGTATTTTCCTTTCTTTGTAGAGTTATCCACGTTACATGAAGGATCTCTTTTATGTTACAGCATGGTGATGATCAACAGTTGCTATAACTATAATATCCACTTTTCTATGTTCGTTACTGGATATATGAAAGCCTCAAACCAAGTAAAATAGAATATTTTTATTTTAAATAAAAGGCAAAGAAAATGTATTTATTACCAGTTATTTGTATAGCGCACACATATTCCGCAGTGCTTTACAGAGAATATTTGCCCATTCAGATCAGTCCCTGCCACAGTGGAGCTTACAATCTATATTCCCTAGCACATGTACACATATTCACGCTACGGTTAATTTTGTTGGGAGCCAATTAACCTACCGGTATATTTTGGATTGTGGGAGTACCCGGAGGAAACCCACGCATGTACGGGGAGATTATACAAACTCCACACAGTTAGGGCCATGGTGGGAATCAAACTCATCACCTCAGTGGTGTGAAGCAGTAATGCTAACCATTACACCCAGGGCCGGTTCTTGCCCTTGTGGCGCCCCGGGCAAAAATATAGGGGTGTGGCTTTATATGGGGGCGTGGTCAGTTACGCCCCCATTTTTCCCCCTTGAAGCACCGCTGAAAGAAAAAAAAATTATACTTACGATCCCCACTCCTGATTCCAGACCGCTGCAGACCTCCGCCGGTGCCGCTCTTCTCCTCTCCTCTCCTCTCCTCTCCTCTCCTCACCTCTCCTCTTCTCGGATCTATGGGAGAGACTTCAGTCATGACGTCTCTCCCATAGCACAGCATAGACACTAGAGGTCAATTATGACCCCTAGCGCCTGTGCCACAATGCTGTGCGGTGCGCGATGACTTCATCGCGCACCGCACAGCAAAGGTCCTCTCCACGAAGGGAAACTAGATGCGTAGCGTCTGGTTCCCTTCGCAGCGGGGGACCAGTGGGGGGCACAGCGGGGGGCACAGTGGCGGATCTTGCCATGGTGCAGCGCCCTCCGGAAGGCGGCGCCCCGGGCAAATGTCCTGCGTGCCCGTGGCAAGATCCGCTACTGATTACACCATCCGTACTGCCCAATCTATTCCTCTGTTGCTCAATACATAGTGGTAATATACCATGTGCATCACAAGGATCAGGCTGCCCTAGCTGTAATTAGGATGGAAAAGAAAACACAATGTGCAGACATGTTTTTCATAATTAGCTATTCATTTTTTTTCTAAATTGTGATTTAGTATAATTATCCCAATGAACACATTATTTGCTTTCTACAGCTGCACAGAAAGATAGCTTGTAGGAACTGTACCTTGTCACTCACTGGAACAGGTTACACCATTTGCTTTTTGTGCCAAGCCTTTGATATTCCAGAAATTATGTCAATAAAATATCTTTCTAATGAATAAATACAACTTACATTGTAGTTTTTGTTCAACTTAACCATTGTACCCCTGCTTATTAAGATTTCTTTTGATAAACTGCAGGATCCCCTTCAGCTGAAAGCAATATTCTTGATATGTTTAGGAACCTTCCCCAAAATCTTAATCCTGCATGCTTGGCACCACATCAGTCTGGGTACACTTTTCTTGTAGCCTTTGGAGTAAATATTTAACACATGAACGCTATGGTTTTCTCTTAATGGTCACCACACGCAATAGTGGGTGGCCCAGCTGGCATTCTAACTTTTTCTGACAATACATATTAGCCAAGGACAGAAATATGACACTGTTTATTGAACATGGACATCTACTTCCATGAAATATAAGGATTATGTGATCCCAGGAGTAAGTGACTACTTATATAACCTCTTCGTATCCAGAATGACAGCCCTTTGCTTGTGACAATTCTTCTCAAATTCAGTGGTTTAACATGGCCTTGCTAGGCTGAGGACAAAAATGTTATTTCAGCTATAGCTGCAAATGCTGCATTTAGTTTCCAGTGGTAATAATACACATGGCAAGAGTGCCCGCTACTGCTGTATGATGAGGTATAAGCCATTACAAACAGCAGATACATCAAGTGAGTGGGCAAAAGACCATGGGGCAGATGTACTAAGCGTTGGAGAGAGATCATTTGGAAAGAAATATACCAACCAACCAGCTCCTAACTGCCATGTTACTGGCTGTGTTTGAAAAATGACAGGAGCTGGTTGGTTGATAGTTTATCTCTCTCTACTTTATATCTGTCCAAAGCTTAGTACATCTCCCTTCATACCCCAGGTTTGGAACTGTACATGTTTCACCAGCCCTCACATATCAGTGTGGCAGGGTGTAGTTTAAGGTCCTCAACCCTAAATCTGGGTACACACCTGGCCAATGGATTGGCCTTTCAGAAGATTTGCTGACCTATCTGACAATTGGTAAGTGTATACACACTTACCGATCGTCCACCTGATGTGTAGTGCATAATATCACATTATTTAAATGCCCTCCCAGTTGAGATGTCAGTCACCGGCAGTCCCTGCAGCAAGTGTATGAGTACACACAGCCATTTGCGCCAATATGTCTGTAAATATATAAGCCATTGGCTGTGCTGAAGGACCGATGTGATATGTCTGTGAACAACATATTTCACAGACATATCAGGGGTACACACCCGCCGGCGGGCTCGCAATATATCAATTGAATGCCCGATACATCGCTCAGTGGGTACCCAGCTTAAGACCGAAGACCTTTTAACTGTTTCATCCTGCCTGTCTGGCACAAGGACAGGATGCCGGCTGTCAATGTCCCGTCAGTGGCATCCCGCTCGCCATCATGTCTGATTTACAGGTCATGTAGATGATTCTTCTCTTTTTCTCTCACTGGGCCTAATTCATGTTTGTACACAATACTGACGTTCACGTGTGCATGCACTGTGGGCCAAATTCAGACCTGATGGTAGATGTGCTAAATTTAGCACATCTATGATCAGTTACTCTAACATGCGAGGGGATGCCCAGCACAAGGCTAGTCATGTCAGGCCCTACCCCCCAGCAAAGGTGCAAAAGCATTGCACGGGGCCTCTCTGGGTGCGCACGCGCAGTGCACCCGCTGCGCGAGCACACTCCACAAAGGGCTTCAGACTGCGATACCTGCCACTGCAGCGATCCAGTCTGAATTACCCCCTGTGATCACACTGCGCACATGCCAAGGAGTCTTTGCAATGCCGCTCACATTGAGGATTTAAATGCAAAATGATTGACAGGAAGTGGCCATTTGGGGAGAGGTAAAGGGAAATGACAGTTGTGTGTCACAGCCGTTATCAGGTAATGTATCTGCCATCAGCTTCAGCAGCGGTCATGTACATAGAGAAACTTGGCACAAGCATTGGTACTGCTGCGGCCAGTCTTCATGACCATAGACTCACTCGGGGAGTCGATGTTCCTCGTCATTGTGATGATGCGACATATATGTACGCATCTGCGGAGGACTAGCTCCGGTGGGCATCTAAATTCTGTTCTGTGCTCCAACTTCATTGTGATAATTAGCAAGTCCATAGCCTGAATAATTGCACCTACATAGGCATGTGTGTGCCAACATGAATTAGGCCGACTAAGCGATTATTATTATAATTATTATTCTATTATCTTACACAAAATGATATATTTTTTCATGTAATCCCCTTTTTGCATTGTCATGCACATGCTCTTATAGTTTCTATTCATAAATCTTAAATGTGTGTCCTTAATATTGCTGTAATCAGGGCATTTAGAGACTCCCTCAGATGTTGTTAATTGACCCATTTTTCAAACTATCAGAAAAAAATGCTTTCTGCAGCTACAGGAAAAATCATTCTGTGAATATATTGTCTATTGCTCCATGAGCATTAAGTGTCATTATTTATTATTATAAAACAGTGGGGAAAAGAGAGCATACTTAAAGCAAGGACATACAAATGATATTATATAAATAAAATAATCATAAGAGAAAATACAACCTAATGGGAAAAGGGTGGAGCTGACAGCAGTGAAGGTATATAAGCATAAGCAGCATAAATGGGAGTGGGGTCGGCTCTACTTAGAAGCACCGCTAGGGAGGGTGTGGACGTCACCCGGATGTCACCCTTCCAGGGGGGCGACACAAAAATGCAGACTCCTCCTTAGTGACTGATAGCCGGGGTGCTGCACTGGGGAGGAGCTGGCAGTGCAGGCAGAGTCTCTGGGGGCAGCCCAGCATCTCCAGTGATGCTGGGCACGCCCCCGAGTGATGAAAAAGGGAACATACTGCAAAGCCACGTAGGGGGACTACTTTGGAGGGACGCATGGTGAGGTAAATGGCTGAGGAGGCACTGGCTAGTTCCAGAGTAAGATTTATACACAATATATGAGCAAAGGCGTCATGTGGATAGTATGCAGTTTAGTTGCTGGCAGTCAGGATCCCGGCGGTCAGGATACCGACGCCGGGATCTCGACTGCTGACAATGCCGACAGCTGGAATCCCAGCTAACAGGGGCTATTCACACTAGTGGGGTTCCACGACACCCATAGATTGGGAACAGAACCTGTGGCGGGTGCAGTGAGCCACCGAGCCCACAGTGCAGCGAGCGCAGTGAGCCGGCAAGGGGACCCTTTGTGCTAGCCCTGCTGCCGGCATACTGATGATCAGGATACCTTTGTCGGTATACTGAAGGCCGTCATCTTGATTGCCTGTAAATCCTACTGAACCCATGTGTACATTAAGCACATACTGTATGCAGCATTATATACTGCTGGAAATTTGGTGAATTTTGATCAGAGATGTGCGAAAAAGATAGGCAGGGGAGGCACTGCCTGACCGGTATCCGGACTCCAGGTCGACAGCACAAAGGTCGACACACCTTAGGTCGACGCCAATTGGTCGACACACCTTAGGTCGACATGGACAAAAGGTCGACATGGAAAAAGGTCGACATGAGTTTTTCACGATTTTTTTCTTTTTTTTGAACCTTTTCATACTTAACGATCCACGTGGACTACGATTGGAACGGTAAAGTGTGCCGAGCGAAGCGGTAGCGGAGCGAAGGCACCATGCCCGAAGCATGGCGAGTGAAGCGAGCCATGCGAGGGGACGCAGTGCACTAATTGGGGTTCCCAGTCACTCTACGAAGAAAACGACACCAAAAAACATAAAAAACTCATGTCGACCTTTTTCCATGTCGACCTTGTTCCTGTCGACCTTTTGTCCATGTCGACCTTTTGTCCATGTCGACCTAAGGTGTGTCGACCAATTGGCGTTGACCTAAGGTGTGTCGACCTTTGTGCTGTCGACCCTCAGTCCCAGACCCGCCTGACCTGTCATAGACTTTTTACTCCAGAGTTTTGACTATAAAAGTTATTGTAATCATACAAAGAAGATTTTTCTAATATTTTCTGTTACAATTTGAGGTAAATACCTGGTTAGACTGGCTTGGAGACCTGGGCAACAGATGATGTTGAGTTGATCGAACATGGACAGATGGTCTTCTGGACGACTACCAGAATCCAAGAAAGCCAACACTTTAATCTGCGCAGCTGGAGTAGAAATCTTAGTGGGAAGCAAGAACAAATTATTCAGGGAGATGGAAGAGAGACCTGAGAAAATCCCCCCTTTCTTTACTCAGGTCTACTTGTTTTCAGCCTTTTGCGGGCAGTTGCTGGCCAAGTGCCCCTTGCCCCCGCAATACAAGCATAACCCAAGATTGCGTCACCTAGCCTTCTCCTAGGGGGTCAAGTGGAAAGCCCCAATCTGCCCCAATCAGCTCCACAGTAACTTCAGCAACCTTTGGCACCGTCCATCAGGATGACGGCGAGGGAACCTTTTTTTCCATCTTCCGTTCCCAGGTCCGCCTGTCGACTTTGATGGCTAGTTCCATGAGGGTGTCCAGGGTGGCCAGAGTTGGATACTGAACTAGTTCCATAAGATCCAAGCAAAAAGGCCGGTTCATTCCAACCGCAATCATTGGCCCAACAGTGAAATTCAGTGCAATATACTTCAGCTGAATTTATCCCCTGCTTTAGGGAACGCAGATGTGCCTCTGCAGATGCTGCCCAATCCGGGTCATCATAGAGCATTCCCAGGGCCTTGAAGAAAGCATCCACAGAATGCAGACTAGAATGATCTTCTGAATGAATAAAAGCCCAAGATTGAGGATCACTATGCAAGAGAGAAATTACAATACCCACTCACTGGCTTTCTGACCCTGATGACTGAGGCCTGAGCCAGAAGTAGAGCTTGCAACTCTCTCGGAAATTTACAAACTGTTTGCTATCCCCAGTGAATCTGTCAGGGAGATTGAGTTTTGGCTCCCTTGGGGTTAGTAATGAGGAGGACTGGGACATTCGACTTTCCTCCTGGGAATCCACATGAATAGAAAGATTCTGTAGCTATTGGGTTGAATCCTGGATCTGGTTAGCCAGAATCTGAGTGCGTTTTGCTGAGTTGGATCCATCTGGACGAAAACCCGTGAAGCTACAGTTTTGTGGCTGGTTATACTGTTACAATTTGAGGTAGATACCTGGGCAGACTGGTGTGGAGACCTGGGTGACGGTGAGTTGATCGAACTTGGACAGATAATGGTCTTCTTTACGACTACCCCGGATCTTCTGGACAATAACCCCAGACACCTGGGTGTAAGACTCGTAGTATGCACTCAGCTGATCTTCTTGCCACTTTTGCCTTAAGGCTTTATGCGCCTAACGGTACTGGTATGTCCACCAGGATTTACACCACAGTATGAGATTACCCCTAAGATGACCAGAGTTATCAGTCGGTAGAAAGGACAGGGACAGAAAGAGAATGACTGAAACCAAGTATGGGTCAGAGGACTGGCTGACAGAACAGAGATAAAGTGTGACTATGCAAGGGACCAGGGAGAGATACTGTAGTGGAATGGGACTGTAGTGAAAAAGGTAAGTGTGGTGGTAATGTAAGAAGCAGCTGTATGCAAATAACAAAGATAATGAAAGACTACAGAAAGACAAAGGATAAAGGCAGACAAAGAATAAATATTGTGTGGAAGAACCTACACTACACCTGATGCTAAGGCAGACAGGATCCGGACAGGACAGGGTCCAGCAAAGATTCTTCAGCATGAGGCTCACATGGCTAGCAGTTTCTCACTAGAAGCGGGTACTATAACCAGCATTGGAGGAGTGCACAGGAACAGAAAGTAACAGGAGCTTGCACCAATCCAGACCCAGGAGTACTAATTAAATAATCTTGTGCAGCTGTCCTGCTGCATGTATACATCAGGTTAATTACTGAGCAACGGGGAACACCATCTGCCTCCGGCATCTCCGTTGCTAGGCACCGCAACCTCCTACCATGCACAGCAACTGGCACCGGGTGGGGACTAACGGCCCTAGCGGCCATAAGAGACGTGGCGTCCCGGTCACCAGGCAACAGCCGATACCCACATCTCCCCGAGGCTGTCGTATGACTGCTAACATACTGTATTCTCTGTATTTTTCATATACTTTTTATAGTCAAAACTTTGGCATATCCGTTAGTATGAAAGGAAAGGCTCTCCCTCACCTGCCTCACTCCACTGCATGTACCTGCGCTTTACTTATTCTTAACTTCTTTTAAACTTCTTTCTGGCTGATCCAAATGAGGAGGTAGAGGTGAAAGATGCGGACAGTGTCATTAAGCCTTGGACTGCTTACTTCACAGTGGCAACTGGGCAGTATCCGAGAGGCTGATCTGCTGCTTGCCTGAAATTTGGGAAGTGTGACTCAACTAACTATAGAATAATGTACAGTTTAAACCTAAAAAGTTTTTGGTATCCTCTATTGAAATCAGATTATTCAACTATCTACCGCCTTCTTACTCAGCAGCAATATGATTAAAATGCCCATTGATTCCCAGTGATGGTGTATGCACCAACAAGTTTTCTTATTTTTAGAGGGAACTACAACAACAACAACAACAACAACAACAACAACAACAACTACTACTACAGGTTGAGTATCCCATATCCAAATATCCGAAATACGGAATATTCCGAAATACGGACTTTTTGGAGTGAGAGTGAGATAGTGAAACTTTTGTTTTTTGATGGCTCAATGTACACAAACCTTGTTTAATACACAAAGTTATTAAAAATATTGTATTAAATGACCTTCAGGCTGTGTGTATAAGGTGTATAAGAAACATAAATGAATTGTGTGAATGTACACACACTTTGTTTAATGCACAAAGTTATAAAAAATATTGGCTAAAATTACATTCAGAATGTGTGTATAAGGTGTATATTTATTAACAGTTTCTTATATAGCGCAGCATATTCCGTTGCGCTTTACAATTAGAACAACAGTAATAGAACAAAACTGGGTAAAAACAGACAGACATAGAGGTAGGAAGGTATGAAACATAAATGCATCCTGTGCTTAGACTTGGGTCCCATCACCATGATATCTCATTATGGTATGCAATTATTCCAAAATACGGAAAAATCCCATATCCAAAATACCTCTGGTCCCAAGCATTTTGGATAAGGGATACTCAACCTGTACTACTACTACTACTACTACTACTACTACTACAGAATTATATTAACAATAGTATAAAGGTCCATTAAGAATGCATCTGATCCCTATAATTTTTATCAATAGTACTGAATTTATTAATAGGGGTTGATTCAGCTGTGAGCAATGATCCCCTCTGAGCCATTGCAGTAATGTTAAAATGCCAGTAACAGTGCACCAAATCAGCCTCAATTAACCCTGATTTCATCCTAAACTGCATATTTTTGTTAACAGTCTCATATTTAAAACACACAAACTAGAATATGGACTTCAACAGCCTCACCTGCAATTGATTTGACCATATAGTATTATACACAACCAGTTTTGTGACTGCTATGGCTTTATGGGACTATGAGTGCCATAGAAAGATTCTTGAATTCTATAAATTAACTATTTATTGCTCCCAACACCCACCAGGCAGGAGTGTTGGGAAGTGATCTAATGGTTTCAACATAGACTGCTTTTCCTGACTGGGTCAGAATGTTTTTCTTGTGTGTCTGATTCCTCTAGGGTGACAAGGAAGGGGGTAGTGAGTACAGATTACCCTGCTGAGTATGATGAAATTAGGGATCTTGAAGCACCTTATTAATGTACTATTCAGCAGTCACGCCCCCGGCACCCAGTCTTGGCAGCCCTGTGTGGCACCATAACAGGAAGACCTGCTATCTGTTATAGTATCTTTAACCCAGTCTGTTATAGTTGAATGCTGATAGTAACTTTTACAAGGAAACCCCACACTGTTCACCACACATCCCAACATTACGCTGCACAAAAATCGGGAGATAGTGCCAACACCTTATTCAGAATCTAGACTCTACACCTATACACACATAAATTATTTCTCTTGGCCAAAACTTCACCCCTGTTGAAATCTAATCATTATGACTGTCCACCAAAATCAGGACAATTAGAAAGTATGTGGCCCAGGCTAAGAAAGTCATCTTTTTAGGTGGGGCAGTTTTTTTGAAATTATATTACACAGCAAAAGTTTGTGCTATTGATCATCACTAGCCAAAGATAAACCTCTTGAAAGGTGTATATGGAGCTGTGGCCAGGCCTTTACTTGGCCAGCACTTGCCGCTCCTGTTCCTCTTCTCTTAGCAGATGAAGTCACAAGTATGAGATTGTCTGAATCTGCTTATGTATGTACATGTATGCATTGTTTTTAGTACATGTGCAATATAGGAATGTTTATTTCACACTAAAGAAATGGACATATGGCCAACTCAGCATCAGGCCCAAGATGGTAGATTTGCTATCCATTGGGTTTGCTAAGCCACCAACTTTGAGCTAAGGATTTCAAAGAGCAATAGTAATTAATGCTTAACCATGCTTATTTATCATTAATTACTGTTGTCCTTTGAAGACTTCTGTCAAAGCTGACGATCAAGAACGACACAGAGTAATTTTATCCCCAGGACTCCAGGATTTTCCTGTGTGTGTCTAATACGTGGATTAGGGAAAAATCTGTTGTTTCTTTTGTATAATTTCTGTGAAAAGCAGTAACATTTACTGCACCAATGATAAAGTCCTAAAGGGGTAGATCACTACAGTTTCTAACCCAAACAAGTGGTGGTGTTGCCCATAGCAACCAGATTCTACAATTTGTCTATTACATTCTAGAAAATAATAGATACAGTCTGATTAGTTACTGCAGAATGGGTAGTACCACCACTTGATACCTCCAATAATTGATGTTCGCAGATGGGGAACCTTGGATGAATGGGGGCATAGCCTCATGGCACGAACACCTGTTTTCATCATTTTTGAGGGCATGCCCAGCACTCCCCGAGCAGCTGTACTGACCCAAGGTTCACCTTCCTGCACTGTTTAGATGCCGTGTGTGCCAGTGGAGTACGGTGAGGTCAGTGGCTGGTGAAGCACTGCAGCCATAATGTTTACCATGTCCCGCCAATGCCCGCCACTGCCCCCAAGCCAATGCCTGCTACCACCACTGTCCCTGGGTCAGTGGGTGACAAAGAAAGGCAGTCGGTGATGCCAGGGAGATGCAGTGGGTGACAGCAGCGAGTGATGCTAGGGAGAGGGTGACAGGGAGAGGGTGTTACCAGTGAGAGAGTGATAGCAGTGGGTGACGCCAGGGAAAGGATGACAGCAGTTTGTGAAAGGGAGAGGGTGACAGCAGTGGGCGATGCCAGGGAGAGGATGATGCCAGGGAGCTGGTGACAGCAAGATGGTCACAGGGAGAGAGTGACAGCAGTCGGTGCCAGCTGTGGGTCAGAGGGAGAGGGTGACAGGAAGAGGTTGATGCCAGGGAGTTGGTAACAGGAAGAGGGGGAGAGGGTGACCGCAGTCGGCGCCAGCTCTGGGTGACGGAGAGAGGGTGATGCCAGGTAGAGGGTGACAGGAAGAGGGTGACAGCAGTCGATGCCAGTTGTGGGTGACGGGGAGAGGGTGACAGTAGTCGGTGACAGGGAGAGGTTGACGCATGGTAGATGGTGAAAGGAAGCGGGTTACAGTGAGAGGGTAGAGCAGTCTGTGCCAGCTGTGGTGATGGAGAGAGGGTGACGTCAGGGAGAGGGTGACAGGGAGAGGGTGACAGCTGTGGGTGACGGGGAGAGGGTGACGCCAGGGAAAGAGTGACAGCAGTCGGTGTCAGCTGTGGGTGACGGGGAGAGGGTGACAAGGAGAGGGTGACAGCATTCAGCAGTCTCTCAGCCACAACATCATCTCTGCCCTGCATCGTCTCTCAGCCACACCATCATCTCCCATCTGAATCTCTCGCAATACCCCTCACTTTGTCTCTCATTCTCCCCACTTCCCTCTGTGCCTCTGAGCCTCCCACCCTTCTCTCTGTGCCTCTCAGTCGCCCGCCCTTCACTGTCTCTCAGCCTCATCAGTGAAGTTGGTGGGTCTAGCAGGAGAACACGGGCAGATGGGCGGCTGTTCGCGTGGTGTGATGTCATCGGGTCACATTGCACAGTACATTGAGGCGGAGGGGTATTGTGGAGCAGCGGGCAGGATGGGAGTAGTATTGCAGAGCAGGGGACAGGATAGGAGGAGGAGTAGTGCAGAGCAGGGGGATAAGATAGGAGGAACATTAGTGTGAGGCAAAGGGGCAGGATAGGAGGAGGAGTAGTGTGGAGCAATGGGGCAGGATAGGAGGAGGAGTAGTGCAGAGAAAGGGGAAGGATAGGAGGAATAGTAGTGTGGCTCAGGGAGGTAAGATAGGAGGAGATGGAGTGTGGGGTAAGGGGGCAGGATAGAAGGAGTAGTAGTGCAGAGCAGGGCGGCAGATTGAGAGCAGTGGTGCAAAGCAGGGAGAGTAGGAAAGGAGTAGTGGGGTGGAGCAGGGGGGCAGGATGGGTGTAGTGGTGCAGAGCGGGGGGGGGGCAGGATGGGAGCAGTGGTGCTGAGCAGGGGGGGCAGAATGGGAGTAGTGGTGTAGAGAAGGGGGGGGCAGGGTGGGAGTAGCGGTCCATACAAGGGGGCAGGATGGGAGCATTGGTGCTGAGCAGGGGGGGCAGGATGGGAGGGAGCATTGGTGGAGAGCGGGGGGGAGGATGGAAGCATAGGTGCAGAGCGGGGGGCAGGAAGGGAGCAGTTGTGCTGAGTGGGGGGCAGGATGAGAGCATTGGTGCAGAGGCGGGGGGGAAGGATGGGAGCACTGGTGCTGAGCGGGGGGGACAGGATGGGAGCAGTGGTGCTGAGCGGGGGGCAGGAAGGGAGCAGTGGAACAGAGCGGGGGCAGGGTGGTGGGAGCAGCGGTGCAGGGCAGGGGGGCAGGATGGGAGCAATGGTGCAGAGTGGGGGGTAGGATGGGAGCAGTGCTGGGAAGGAGCAGGCGGTTAAACATGAACGTCACCTCACCTGCTTCCTGTAGCTCCTGGTCCCGGCCGCCGCCTTTCCCTCCTACTCACAAAGCAGCTCTCCTCTGCCCCAGCTGCCTCACACCAGGCAGAAGAGGAGTTCGTGCACCGTGCGGGGTGGGATGGGGGGGTGCGGTGCGCGCTGCTCGTCCTCTCCAGGGTCTTCCTACCTCCGCCTGCTGTCCGTGCGCCGTGCGCGCGGGGGGATGGGGTCTTGTGCGGCGCTGCTCATTCTCTCCTCTGTACAGGGATGCACTGGGGCCGGTCAGGAAGCCGCTGGCCTGATTAATGGGAGCCGATTGCCGAGAGGAAAGGGTATCTCGGCTCCTCCTTCCCCTCTAGCTGGACTGCAATGCATTATCAGGGGATAGGAGGGCGGGGAGAGAATAGGCGGCTGCACTTGTTGATAAGAATAATTATAAAAAACTATATGATGTGTCTCGTCCCCCCCCCTACCCCCATCCCCTTAGTTCACCACTGGCCAATCAAATCAGTGTCAGTGACAGGGGCATGCTTTCATATAGGCTGAAAGCACGCTCCTGTCAAAAAGGCACTTGATTTTTTTAATGGGCTTTCACTGCCCACAGCTTAGCCCCGCCCCCCGCTTTCGCCCATTTCACATTAATAGCGGGAGGCACTGGCAAAGGTGCCTCCGAAACATATTAAAGACCGTTTTTTAAATAATAAAAATGATTAAAATAATGTAAAGACTAAAGCAGATACTTATGACACAGAATATGTGTCATAAGTATCTTCTTTGCATTATTTTACTCATTAATGACAGGGGAGGTACTGCCTCCCCTGCCTCCCCTGACTGCACGTCCCTGGTGTGTGCATGGCATCTATTCAGGGATCACTCTCTGTTTTGCTTTGCAGAGCATCAGTGATTAAAAGTCCCCCACAGTAGGATAGTGTCCAAATAGTGAGACTGTCACGCAGTAATCGGAACATTTGGGAGGTATGAGACTTTCCGTTTTAGGAGATTTAGTAAATCTACCCCTAAATCTTGCTGCTATAACTTAACAATATGGCCTGATAACATGGACCAGGTGTGGTGCTAGCAATCTGATAATCTATTAGCCATCTGGAAAACAGTAGAAAAAGTACAAATAATAATTATTTATAATGTCAGAAGTGGGGAAGATTATGTGAGATATACAACATTCAAAATCTATTAAAGGAAAATCACATAAAACACTTTAACGTGTGAGTAGGTGATATTAATGGCTGTGAGCAAGCAGTATGATATTTCCTAATAAACATCATTTCAAAGTTAAGCCTTTTCATTGAAGCAGACTTGGAACCATGATTGTGCCCAGCTTCTTACAGGAAATGGTCTACTTCAGATCTCAATGCTCTTTAACCCATCATCACAAAAGACTGCAGCTATCAAACCACATCAAAGCATCCTACTTGGATTGCCCACAGAAAATATGTTTCTTCCAAGACTAACAATGTGCCTTTACTAAATTATTGATTGTTATCATTTATACCAGTAGTTTCCATTTGTCTTTCTATTAATCTTATGATTTCAAATATTCTAAAAATGCGGAACATATAAAACAAACCTACTATATTTTTGCACACAAATTTAATGGAGCATAATCATAAAAATGGATGCAGTCAATTTACCTACAATCAAAATCCCGACGGTCAAAATACCAACAACCCTTGACCAACAGTCAAAATCCAAACAAGGTCAAAATCCCGATATGGTCAAAATACCGACATTTGTCGTCAGGTCAAAAAGTCAACATGAGTTTTTCGTGATTTTTTCATTGAAACGAGTTGTTCATACTTTACCATACCAGTGGACCTGAAAGGGGAATATAATAGTTTTCCAAGCGCAGCGAGGCACCGTGCCCGAACGCGAGCCATGAAAGGGGACGCAGTACACTTATACAGTGTCCATGTCGACCTATGTCGACATACACACACAAAAAAATGAAAAAACTGTGTCAACTTTTTAACCTATTGACATTTTAAATGTCAATATTTTGACCATGTTGGTATTTTAAAAGTTGGTAGTTTGACCTTGTCGGTATGTTGACCTTGTCGGGATTTTGATCTTGACGGAATTTTGACCATAGTAAATTGTTGTCGGTATTTTGGCCGTCGGGATTTTATTTGTAGGTATGTCATACTAAACCCCCAAAATATAGCATTAATTCTCTATTTTGTTTCATTTTATTTCTGAATATACTCATTTGATGCATTACAATTTCAACTGTCCCCCATATATTTTCAATTGTAAAACGTAACAGAATTTGCTGCACTATATAAAGAAAAATGTAATAAATAATAAATAATATTCAATAATTTGTGTACATTTTAGGAATAATAATTTTGATTTGGAAAAAGCTCCCCACATTTTTCATCTTTAATACATTTCTCATATGCTCAGAAAATGTTGTATGAAATGACATGTCTGGATTTCCAGTGATGGTGTGTGCACCAACAAGTTTTCTTATTTTTAGAGCGAACTACTACTACTAAAATTAAAGGCAGGCTGGCCTCCCTGACATTAAGCACAGTATAGTATAATGATACAGTGGTGGTTGTGTGTGAGTGTGTGTGTGTGTGTGTGTGGGGGGAGTCCTAAACTATACAAAGTAGAAGATTTTTTGTGAAAACTATAGAGACATTATAGAACACCTTATACTGCTATTAATACTTTTTAATTAGTATATTGGCTAGGTTAGGAGAACCATCAAAGTTACTTTTTTAATTCAATAAATGTACCAGACACTGTGCTGTACATAAAATCTGAAACTTTTTTGTTTACTAGTATCTGTATGAAATAGTATTAATTTTAATTAATGATAATGTTGACAAGTATTTGTAGAATATTTACCTTTTCTTTAGCGGTATTTTCCCATCAATAATATAGGTAATTGTACTTTCTCTCATAGACTAATATACTGAATAGTGTTCTATAAATAGAGTATATGGGGGTAATTCCAAGTTGATCGCAGCAGGAATTTTGTTAGCAGTTGGGCAAAACCATGTGCACTGCAGGGGAGGCAGATATAACATGTGTAGAGAGAGTTAGATTTGGGTGGGTAATTTTGTTTCTGTGCAGGGTAAATACTGGCTGCTTTATTTTTACACTGCAATTTAGATTGCAGATTGAACACACCACACCCAAATCTAACTCTCTCTGCACATGTTATATCTGCCCCCCCCTGCAGTGCACATGGTTTTGCCCAACTACTAACAAAATTCCTGCTGCGATCAACTTGGAATTGCTACCTATACAGGTTGAGTATCCCATATCCAAATATTCCGAAATACGGAATATTCCGAAATACGGACTTTTCTGAGTGAGAGTGAGATAGTGAAACCTTTGTTTTCTGATGGCTCAATGTACACAAACTTTGTTTAATACACAAAGTTATTCAAAATATTGTATTAAATGACCTTCAGGCTGTGTGTATAAGGTATATATGAAACATAAATGAATTGTGTGAATGTACACACACTTTGTTTAATGCACAAAGTTATAAAAAAATATTGACTAAAATTACCTTCAGGCTGTGTGTATAATGTGTATATGTAACATAAATGCATTCTGTGCTTAGACTTAGGTCCCATCACCTTGATATCTCATTATGGCATGCAATTATTCCAAAATACGGAAAAATCCCATATCCAAAATACCTCTGGTCCCAAGCATTTTGGATAAGGGATACTCAACCTGTATTCCATTGTAGTGAATAACCATTATCTCTTAAGTTTGATTTTATGTTAAAATCACCTAACAGCAAATTGTCAACTTATTGGGCACCAAAAATATAACATTAATTAAATTCATTATGTTCTGTAGTAAGTATATAAAGCAGACTTATTTTCACAGGAAATATAACATACTGTACTCAAGGAAGGAAATAATTTATTGTCATAACAACATAAAACCAGGAACAACTGAATTTATTTTTAGAGAACAATTCATTCTGGAAAATCTGATGAAAAATTAAAAAAAAAATAACTTACTATGAAGCTTACCCTGTGAGATGTGACACAGTGCGAGCAGCAGCAGTTTTATAGATTTCGGAAACTCTGCCTGATTTCAGATATGCGTGCACAGCTTTTTTCATCACCCAGTTTAATGACTTTCCCATGTTTCTTCAAAGGAAACGAATGTCTGATTTTTAATACCATGTTTTAGGAAGACTAAAAATATATTTCAGTTTTGTTGCTGAAATAACATAAGTTGTCTGTATTTCCAAAATAACTTTAGAATTTCAGAAATAGGCAAAATGTTTAACGTTCTAGCATCATGTTTATTATTAATTTTCTGACTTTGAAATAATGATGACTATAAGTGAGATGGCTTTACTGCATATAATTGACTCATACCTGATGAGGATAATACATTTCAGGCATATAAAATGTTCATGTTTTCATTAAATATGCATGAAATATGGACAAAACAGGAGGAAAAGGACGGGGCAACAAGGCAACTGCGAGGAGATGATAATTTTTAATTTATCTTCGTATGAGCTCACCAATGCTGAAAATAGCCTCCTTCAAAAAGGCTTAACGTTTATACCAACAGTGGGCTTTGATGATTTGCAGTGGCAGGTGGACAAACATCGCTTACAGCGACAGCTCAAACTAAAAGAATTTTTCGGAAAGAAAGATTCTACGCCACCTAAGGAACAACATATTCCAAATCAGATGAAGCAATTCAAAAGCAAATCAACATTTGATCCCACATCCAATAATGCCTCTATTAAGACATTCATTAGATCTTTGGAACATGAAGTTAAAACTATCAGCAAAAATCATAATCGGATACATCCCAACCTCTCCCCTTTGGAAAGGGAAGCTATAAAATCTCTATCTTCTAACAAAAGCCTGATTATAAGACCGGCGGATAAAGGAGGGGGGATTGTCCTCCAGGACCTCTCCGACTATAAAGCAGAAATTATGCGCCAATTAAGCGATAATAACACCTACATCAAGCTCAGAGGTGACCCCACGGAGACCTTCAAAAGAGAATTACGTGAATGTATACTTATGGCTAAGGATATGCATATTCTGCATGAGGACATTTACGATTTATTAATACCGGAACACCCACTGATCCCAGTCCTATATACGGTACCTAAAGTGCATAAAGGGATTAATCCCCCTCCAGGTCGGCCCATAATATCGGCCAGGGGATCACACTCACAACCATCGGCAGTTTTTCTGGACTCTATATTGCAACCCTTAGTACAGAAGCACAAGAATTTTCTCTTGGACACCACCATGCTTCTTAATAAATTATCCACTGTGGGTATATTACCGACAGGAGCCTGGCTCATTAGCATTGATGTAGCCAGCCTCTACACGGTGATCCCACATAATCTTGGTATTGCAGCGGTTAGAAATCTATTAATGAAAGAAAATCATCTTTCAGCTTCATATATACAATTTTTGTTGCAGTTATTGGAATTTGTTTTGACAAAAAATTATTTCTTGTTTGACGGTTCATATTATTTACAGTGCACTGGGTGTGCGATGGGGTCTTCTATGGCCCCGGCATATGCTAATTGTTTTATGTTTGAGGTGGAGGATGACATTTTCTTTACAGATGATTATATTAAGTCAAAAATTTTGATGTATACCCGCTTTATAGATGATGTATTCATCATATGGCAAGGTACCAAAGACGAGTTTTTACAGATAATTGAAACACACAATACATCTGACAATCCTGAAAAATTAGTGGTCAATATGAGTCAGACACAGCTGAATTTCTTGGATGTGACTATTTCAATCAGTTCACATGGTATTGGTACTACAGTATATACCAAAGAAACTGATCGTAATACATTATTACATATGAATAGTGGTCATCCCAGGAAACTGAAAATGGGCCTTCCCTTTTCACAGATGATCAGAATACGCCGTATTAATGACAATATTGATGTAGCGGATACACAAATTGATAAACTTATTAACAAATTCATCAATAGAGGATATGATTACAAATTGTTAATGTCCTCAAAACATAAAGTGATGTCATTAAACAGGGCGGACCTATTGAGAAAAAAATCACGTAAGTCCCTAACGCATACATTACCATTTGTTAATCGATTCAACTGCTTGTCTAATGAGATCACTACAACAGTTAAGAAATTATGGCCCATGATTAAAAGTGATGAGGCTTTAAACTTAACTGACAGTAGAATTATGCCCTGCTATTCTAGGGGGCAGAATCTTAGGGATCTATTAGTTTGCACTGACATATCTGATATAGGACCAGCAAGAGAACAACATTTTTTGTCTAATAGAAGATGGGGATGTTTTAAATGCGGGTGCACTACCTGTAATTATTTAATACAGGGGGATAAAGTTAATCACCCTCATTCAGGAAAGGTATATCAGATTAGACACCATTTGGATTGTAATAGCACACACGTGGTTTATTAAATTATTTGTCCCTGCGGCCTCTCCTACATAGGAAAAACCCAATGTAAATTTAAGGAGAGGATGGCGGCTCACCGCCATTCTATCAGGCTGGCTATTTCCAGTGGCACTAGTGAGCAGCCCGTGGCACGTCATTTCGCGGAGAAGGGACATGGGCTGCCTAATCTCAAATATAGGATGATTGACCATATCCCACAATCAAGAAGAGGTGGAGACCGTAATTTACAGTTACTGAGGTGTGAGACTCGTTGGATACACCGGTTAGATGTCATTAGCCCTAAAGGTCTTAATGAATATCTTTCTTTTTCATGTTTAGGCTGACTAGCTATAAAGACATTCTTGGCGATTTAGATACGTCATTTATGTCATCTTATCATGCTCCCTTTTAGATTTGATTTAATTAGTATGGCGTTTGTTATTCATATTTACTATAGGGACCGCATTGCGAAATGAATCAATCATCTATTGATTTATGAGGCAATATGGGCGCCATCAATTATGATTGGTATTAGTCCGTTAGAATTAAGTGATCTATTTTTAAAGTTGGACATACATTCATTGAGGTAATTATCACACATTGTTATAATAAGATATATGTAATAAGTAGCTATCTTTAACAGTTCCTGTTTAACTGTTGTTATGGTGATGGGTACACACTGACGTCACACGCTAATTGCGTGATGACGTCACTTCAAAGCGGCGGTCCGGGGCGGAAAGCCCGCCGACAGCCGCGTTATGAGCACTGGTGTTACTATTTAAGGTATGTATTTTCTTATTCTATTTGTAATCCTGACGAAAATGTACTAACATTGAAACGTTGATTGACTATCAAACCGGCTACATTGATTTCTTGACGGAGTGCCGCACCCTGGTCTACATATGTAAGTGTGAGGATTCAGATTACACTTGTGAGGGCACCCGCAACAGTTATCTATTATTAATGGAGTGCCGAACACCACTGTTGTTTATATATATATATATATATATATATATATAATATGTACACACATACATACTAGGGTTACATTACATTTGTCAGAAGCCAATTAACCTACCAGTTTATTTGAATTTTGGGAGTAAATCACAGCAACTGGAAAAAACCCATGCAAACCATGGGAGAACACACAGGGCAGTAATGCTAACCACTATGACAACCATGGGGTATATTTACTAACATTCGTAATTTTCGGAAAAAGGTCAAAGTTCAATCACGAATGACATCGAAAGTGTAAAACTGCAACTTTTTGAATTTATTACGCCTAATTTACTAAGCTGCCGTATTCGGATTTTTCATTTGTTCCGATGTCGATGTCATTCGTGTTTTTTTCCCGTTTTTTACGGCAGTGATTAGCGAAACACTGCTGACTTTATCACAATGAATCTCGGACGGATCTGTGTGATCCGTGCTGGGGTTCATTTTTTTTTTTTTTAAATAAACACTGTAAAACGGAGAAAAAAAATGCGTGGGGTTCCCCCTCCTAAGCATAACCAGCCTCGGGCTCTTTGAGCCGACCCTGGTTGCAGAAATATGGGGGAAAAAATGACAGGGGTTCCCCCATATTTAAGCAACCAGCATCGGGCTCTGCGCCTGGTCCTGGTTCCAAAAATACGGGGGACAAAAAGAGTAGGGGTCCCCCGTATTTCTAAAACCAGCACCGGGCTCCACTAGCTGGACAGATAATGCCACAGCCGGGGGTCACTTTTATATAGTGCCCTGCGGCCGTGGCATCAAAAATCCAACTAGTCACCCCTGGCCGGGGTACCCTGGGGGAGTGGGGACCCCTTCAATCAAGGGGTCCCCCCCCCAGCCACCCAAGGGCCAGGGGTGAAGCCCGAGGCTGTCCCCCCCATCCAATTGGCTGCGGATGGGGGGCTGATAGCCTTTTGTGAAAATGAAAAGATATTGTTTTTAGTAGCAGTACTACAAGGCCCAGCAAGCCTCCTCCGCATGCTGGTACTTGGAGAACCACAAGTACCAGCATGCGACAGAAAAACGGGCCCGCTGGTACCTGCAGTACTACTACTAAAAAAATACCCAAAAAAAGACAAGACACACACACCTTGAAAGTAAAGATTTATTACATACATCCACACAAACATACATACATACTGACCTTATGTTCACACGAGGGTCGGTCCTCTTCTCCAGTAGAATCCATGGGGTACCTGTTGAATAAATTCTACTCACCAGATCCAGGGTCCCAGGCTCCTCGTAGCATCCATTTGTAATCCACGTACTTGAATAAAATAAAAAAACGGAAAGCCGAGCCACGCACTGAAAGGGGACCCATGTTTGCACATGGGCCCCCTTTCCCCGAATGCCAGAAACCCACTCTGACTGATGTCTAAGTGGGTTTCTTCAGCCAATCAGGGAGCGCCACGTTGTAGCACCCTCCTGATCGGCTGTGTGCTCCTGTACTGTCTGACAGGCGGCACACGGCAGTGTTACAATGTAGCGCCTATGCGCTCCATTGTAACCAATGGTGGGAACTTTCTGCCCTGCGGTTGACCGAAAGTGACCTCACCGCTGAGCAGAAAGAGGACAGTGACAAGTACCACTGCTGTCTTCCTTATATATGAGAACAAGCTTGCATATGTTTTGTATGAGGAAGTTATATCATCAGAGACCCTGCAATGTCCACCACCGACTAAACCTAGAGATGCCCAGCACACTGATAAATAGGGAGAATCCTATAATCCAGCAAAAGCGGCTGCCTTGTGTGTCTGTGACTGACCAATAGGACTTCCAACAGGAAGTCTCTGCCAGTCACAGTGAAACCAGTGTAGTCACGGACTGCATCAGGCTTCCCTAGCACTGAGCTGTGTGGCGGATTTTACCTTGGGGGGCTGCTGTCCTGCAGCCCATAAGTAAAATCCTCCACTGGAAGGTGCCACTGTGGCAAATTCTAGCTAAATAAATTTGTTTTGCTCTTGTAGAAATCTGTTGTGGTAATAGCATTATTGCTATGGTATTGTATTAATAATAAATAACTGTGTGTATAGTGTGTGCCTATCCATTCTGCTTCGGGCAACAACTAAAATGATGTACTTATATACAAGCCAACAGTAATAATAATAGATATATTAAAAATTGACAATGAATTCGTTAGTAGACAGTACAATGGTAGAAACTACAGATGATGATAATAGGATCAGTAAAGTGCGCATGATTTAAAAGGATTTTGCTGCCTCAGTATTGGTAAGCCTTATCTGTAGAAAAAACAATGTATTCGGTGACTAATGCAGTCCTGTCTCTCTTGCATAACATACTGTATTATTTCATAACAGTACCATTTTTCCTTGTAACAATCCTATGGGACGCTACAGAAGAAAAGAACATTTCCTACCCTAATGGCAATACATACCCCACTCAATTTATAGCTATGTTCATTCTTTGTCAGTTAATATTAGAATTAGCTACAGACAAAAAGGAATAATAAAAACAGATGTTTCACTTTAAAATGCTGTATAATTTCCCACTTACTGTTCGGTCCATGCTTTACGTAATACTATTTTATATTACTGGGAGTCAAATGGCAGTGACTGGTGAACTCCTCTTGGAAGAGTACAGCTAATTTATGTTAGTATGCTTGGAATTAGAAACAGGAGAGCTATCGTTAATAGTAACACAAAACTTTTTATCTCGCAAC
Organism: Pseudophryne corroboree; assembly: GCF_028390025.1. Lineage (NCBI taxonomy): Eukaryota > Metazoa > Chordata > Amphibia > Anura > Myobatrachidae > Pseudophryne > Pseudophryne corroboree. Next base: position 809,284,045 of record NC_086444.1, on the reverse strand, counting down.
TTTCAACGTCAAGGAATTAGTGTTGGAGATGTGCTGCTCATCAGATAACACCTGGAATATACATGTTTACAAAGGCAAAATACTCATCTCAGAGGATCAATGTCAGCGATGAAAACTTGTACAAGAAAATATTAACACCCACGAAGAGTAATGCATTTGCAACATGTCTTGGATGAAGACATTGCTGACAGTTCACAAAAGAGTACTGTAGATAAATGTCTTTATAATTAAATTCACTTATGTTGTTCCCAAATGCATACAAATGTGTTTCCTTATTCACAGTTTCTTTGCATGTTCTACTCTTATCCGTTCATGTCAATCCTCCCAATATGTGGAGAGTCTTCTGTCTTCAGACTAATTAGTAGATAGGAAATACATTATGACTGTTATACAAATCTACACTATATGCAGATGAATATTTCACTCAGCACTGTGCTCAGTATAGGACAGTTTACAAAAAAAACAAGTATCACACGTTCCATAAAGGTATACCAGCTATAGTAGTCGGGGTATATTTTACATACCAAACTGAAATCTGAAGGCTTAGAGGCCAATGGGTTAAACGTTGAGCCCCTGAAAACTCATAAATGTCCAGAATGAATTAGGGCTTAAATCAGGGATATACGCTGGTCACACAGTGGCTGCCTCTTTTTATGCAGCGGCTGCGTGATACTATGCTAATGTTGCATAAGGTGTGTTTTGTAGATAGACACCTCCTGCTGTGATTGGCTGCTACATCCGAAGACTCAGCATTGGATCATCTGCATGAACATTGGTTATCTGTGTAACTCTCAGGATTCACTCTGCTGAGGCCACTAAAGCTGGGTCCAAGGAGGCAGCCACAGGCTTCAGCACCCCCAGAAAACTGGGCTGACGCAAACCCTTTTTCTGGAGCACTGCGTATCACCATCCCCAAATGCCGGCAGCATGTCAATCATTCAAGCAACACTACAGCCCCGGATCATGCACATGCATAGTACAGATATTGCACATGCACAGATCCAGAAACATTGGAGATGTACATACTATAAATATTGGATTTACGTACATTTCTGAATTAGTCCCTTAAATTCTAATACAGCAGTAACATACCCACTCACATGGAATATAGGAATTCTGCATCACTGGTAGATTATAGTTATAATATTGGTACTGGATTTCTGTGCAATTTGATTTGAACCGTGCTGATTTGTGACTAATGAGAAAGTAATGAGATTGTTGTATAATTTCCAAGTAACCCTGCTCCCCCCCCCCCTCTCCAACTCCGACAAACATACACAGGCACCCATGCTTTATAATGGTCCTCTTCCTAAAGTGAAAGACATATTTGGTGTCCCAGCTTTGTATATAGAATATTTTCCATATAAAGACTCCTTTTTTGTCTCTGCTGTGCTGATATTTTTGGATATTGTTTTCCTTGATGTTATTAAACAGCCGGAATCCCCACTGCTCTATTAGTCATAGCTGAGCAATCCATTGTCTTTAGGATACATTAAAATTCTTAGTGAGCTGGCCACCATTCACTTTTCAAAACCCTACCATGGAATTACAGAAACATGCAACGTAACAAGTCATATGTGAAGCCAATTTACACTGCAGATCATATCTAGAGAAAAAATAATATATATATATATATATATATATATAGAATAATGTTGTTACCCGGCACTCCAATATGGGATTAAAGGCAATACTTGCTGCGGTGCCCTCCGTGGGTTGGTAGCACAAACCCCATGTATTCACCAAGCGGCGGCGGCGGCACTCATACAGACTTGCTCAAGGCTTTATAAAAGTAGTAAATTTATTTTCCAACGGCGTTTCGGGGATAAACCCCGTCGTCAGGGACAGCACATCACAAACAGACAATACCAACATTACACTTATATAGGCAAGACAATCCTATCTAAAATTGATTAATCATACTCACCTGCCCTTAGCCGCTGACCGCCCGCTCTCCACTACAGACATAGTGGGAACTCCAGAATGACGTGTACAGACGGCGCCGGACAGGCGAGCTGACGTCGTGACGTCGGTTGCCATAGTGACGTACTCTAACAAAAAAACAAAGATAAGTGTTTACTGAAGAATACTAACAATCATCAGCTTATACCTAATCAAAACAAACTTGTGAAGCACAACCAACACCAGACATAACAAAAAATATAAAAGACATGTCACTTTAGTCCTAGGTTAGTTATTAATAGCAGGATACTGGTATTAGAATAGGTATCTTATGATCGGTATCGATCGTCAAAACATGCATTGCAATCCCAAATTCTCGTTCAATCCTCCTGGTGCTATTGTCTTTAATTTAAATATCCATTTGGTTTCTAACTGCAATAAAGTTTTTCCCCTATTACCTCCTCTATGTGAGATAGGGACATGATCTATCAACATAGCCCTAATGCTAGTAGGGCTATGTCTGGCTGTCAGCCAGTGACGAGCCACTGGCTGATCACTAACACCCTTCTCTAGGTCTTGTTTAATGGCACTTCTGTGCCCTGCCATCCGGTCCCGGAATTGCCTTTGTGTTTTCCCAATATATGCCAATCCACACGGACACTTAAGCATATATATAACGTGTGTTGTTGTACACGTAAGACGATGATGTATGCTAAATTTCCTACCCGTAGAGGGGTGATGGAACATAGGTCCCGTCATCAGTATGTTACATGCTGAACATCCAAGGCAGCGGTAACATCCCAATTTTGGTCTCAAGAAATGCATCTGTTCCGTCTTGGTTAGAGGGAACACATCCAATTTAACTAATTGATCTGCAAGGTTTCGACCTCTGGTGTAACTAGGGAGTAATCGACTATGGTTCAAGGCTGGTAACTCAGTATCAGTAGATACTATAGGCCAATATTTTTTAGCCTTTTTGGTAGTATAGTTGGTATTGACAGTATATTTATTGACCCAAGGGATAACATTAGTGTCCTTAGTTGGTCTATTCTTAGGATTTATCAACTTCCCCTTTAAGGCTTCGTCCCTGGATATGTTCAGCACTTTCTGCTTTAATTTATTTAGCTCTTTTCTAGGGTAGCCTCTTTCTATAAATTTCTCCACCATCAAATCAATAGTTACTACTGTCTCTATTGGATCTGAGGTAATTCTCCGCACTCTTAAAAATTGTGAATACGGTAATCCCTTTCTTAATGGGAGCGGGTGAAAACTGTCATGTGCCAGCAGTGAATTCCTATCAGTTGGCTTAACGAACAATGAAGTTCCTATGGTGCCTTCATGATGTTTAATAAGCACATCCAAGAAATGGATGGAGCTTTTGCTGTGCTCAAAGGTAAATTTTACGCAGCTATCAGACCTATTATGTGCTTCAAAAAATGACTCTAGGTTCTCTGTTGGACCCTCCCAAAATAGCAGCAAGTCATCTATATATCTCTTATAGTAAAAGACTTGCTCCCTCACTTGTATGTTGTCATAAATGATACATTGCTCAATATGGTACATGAATGAGTTAGCATACGACGGGGCCACCGGGGACCCCATCGCACACCCCATTAATTGACGGTAATATTTACCATTAAAGGTGAAATCATTTCTAGTCAAAATTAACAACAATAATTGTAAAAACAATTCTTTTGGAGGACCCTTGTACAATTCATTATCTGTTATTAATAACTTAACAGCCTCTACACCCGCATCATGCGGGATGCAAGTGTAGAGGCTGGTTACATCAGCACTACACATGGTAAAGGCCTCTGGCAATGGGCCTAGTTGTTGTAATTGTAACAATAAAGCAGTTGTATCCTTTAAGTGAGAGGGTATGGCCTGTACACATGGGTTTAGATAAGCATCTAGATACGTGGAAACTGGGTGAAACAATGATTCCCTGGCAGACACTATGGGTCGACCTGGTGGCTGTTTGAGTGATTTATGTATTTTCGGGACGTATAGAATAATGGTACCCGGGGAAATTCTACCCTCAGGGCTGTAAAAACCTCTGATGTAATATCGCCATTCGTGACTGCCTGCTGCAAAATTGCATCCAGTTCCCGCTTATAAGACAAGGTAGGGTCCCTAGGGAGCAACTCATACGTGTTCTCATCCGTCAGTTGTTTATTACATTCTGAAACATAATCACTTAAGTCTTGGACCACTACGGATCCCCCCTTATCCGCTTTACGTATTACGAGATCAGTCCTCTGTGCCAAACTTTTGAGAGCTTCTCTCTCATCCCTGGACATATTAGGGTGATAATGTGGCTCTTGAGACCCCGAGGGTACTGACTGATCTAGTAATCGAGTAAATGTTCGAATGGAAGAATTATAGGATACTGGATCAAATTTAGACCTAGGGGTTAGTTTCTTAAGCTGTGCTGGAATGGATTCCTGTGTTGTAGAACTTGACCCTCCTGACCCAAAATGTTCTTTCAAACGTAATGTCCTATTAAGACGTGCCACATCGACTTTCCACTGTAAGGGATCAGGTTCACAGGTAGGTATAAAGGATAAGCCCTTTGAAAGGACTTTTATCTCAGTATCTGTGAGAGGGGCTGATGATAAATTGTAGACTATATCCGTCATCGCCTTGGCGGTCTTGTGCCCTTGTTGTCTTTCATTCTGCCCCGCCCGCCGCGTCCTCTTCCTGGTCTGGGGCTTACGTCCGATCTGGTCTGTACCCCTAAAGGGAAATGACCACTGGTGGAAGGTACTGAAGAGTTATAATTATCAGAGTCACTGTTGGATGTGCCTGAGGCAGTATTCTCCCATTGTCTTTTGCGTGTTCTAGGGCGTCTATTGGGATATGGTCGCTCATTGAAATTAGATGAGCTACCCAGCCATGGATACACTCTCCTTTGTTGATAGTCCTGTTGGACTTTAAGTAGTTTTTCTTTTTTAAATTTAATCAAGTCCTTCCTGTATTGGTGCATCTGAGAATTTAATTTTTCGGACCAGTTGGTGGTAGTATCCTTGGACAAGGTTTCACGATGCTGTGTCTCAAATTCCTTAATTAACTCTTTAGTAGAATTGAGCTCCTTAGTGGATTCTTCTACCACAAGCAGTAACAGGTCCATGGAGCATTTGTTAAGTATCGCCACCCAACGCCGGCAGAAAGGAACACTGTATCTGCCTATCGTGGGTGTGTTTTTAATCCGAAAGCCTCTTGGGATCTGATTATTCCGATAATACTCTGAGAGACTTATGCCGTGATAGGTGTAATCACATTCTCGTTGCTTTAGGCGTAGCAGTTGTCTGTGCAAATCTTCTGCTGTATTTGATGCTGGGTCGTTCTCCCATGTGGTAGTCACCAGGATGGATTGTGCTTCTGCATCAGAGTAGCTGAATCTTTCACGAGCATCCATATGAAGGAGCTCCAGTGCTTCATCCAGATCCTTATCTACATTCATCCGTAATTGTGACATGTCGACTACCTGAAACACGTTCCAGGCAGTTAATACACCAACGTGAAACTGACCTCAGTTTTAGATGAAATGTCCCAAAAATAATAAGGGTATCCAACGGTGCCTTGGTATGACCGGTTCCTGCTGGGACAACGAATCCCCATACAGATTGGTCTATGTAGAATAATGTTGTTTCCCGGCACTCCAATATGGGATTAAAGGCAATACTTGCTGCGGTGCCCTCCGTGGGTTGGTAGCACAAACCCCATGTATTCACCAAGCGGCGGCGGCGGCACTCATACAGACTTGCTCAAGGCTTTATAAAAGTAGTAAATTTATTTTCCAACGGCGTTTCGGGGATAAACCCCGTCGTCAGGGACAGCACATCACAAACAGACAATACCAACATTACACTTATATAGGCAAGACAATCCTATCTAAAATTGATTAATCATACTCACCTGCCCTTAGCCGCTGACCGCCCGCTCTCCACTACAGACATAGTGGGAACTCCAGAATGACGTGTACAGACGGCGCCGGACAGGCGAGCTGACGTCGTGACGTCGGTTGTCATAGTGACGTACTCTAACAAAAAAACAAAGATAAGTGTTTACTGAAGAATACTAACAATCATCAGCTTATACCTAATCAAAACAAACTTGTGAAGCACAACCAACACCAGACATAACAAAAAATATAAAAGACATGTCACTTTAGTCCTAGGTTAGTTATTAATAGCAGGATACTGGTATTAGAATAGGTATCTTATGATCGGTATCAATCGTCAAAACATGCATTGCAATCCCAAATTCTCGTTCAATCCTCCTGGTGCGATTGTCTTTAATTTAAATATCCAAATATCTAAAATTGCCTATATAAGTGTAATGTTGGTATTGTCTGTTTGTGATGTGATGTGCTGTCCCTGACGACGGGGTTTATCCCCGAAACGCCGTTGGAAAATAAATTTACTACTTTTATAAAGCCTTGAGCAAGTCTGTATGAGTGCCGCCGCCGCCGCTTGGTGAATACATGGGGTTTGTGCCACCAACCCACGGAGGGCACCGCAGCAAGTATTGCCTTTAATCCCATATTGGAGTGCCGGGTAACAACATTATTCTACATAGACCAATCTGTATGGGGATTCGTTGTCCCAGCAGGAACCGGTCATACCAAGGCACCGTTGGATACCCTTATTATTTTTGGGACATTTCATCTAAAACTGAGGTCAGTTTCACGTTGGTGTATTAACTGCCTGGAACGTGTTTCAGGTAGTCGACATGTCACAATTACGGATGAATGTAGATAAGGATCTGGATGAAGCACTGGAGCTCCTTCATATGGATGCTCGTGAAAGATTCAGCTACTCTGATGCAGAAGCACAATCCATCCTGGTGACTACCACATGGGAGAACGACCCAGCATCAAATACAGCAGAAGATTTGCACAGACAACTGCTACGCCTAAAGCAACGAGAATGTGATTACACCTATCACGGCATAAGTCTCTCCGAGTATTATCGGAATAATCAGATCCCAAGAGGCTTTCGGATTAAAAACACACCCACGATAGGCAGATACAGTGTTCCTTTCTGCCGGCGTTGGGTGGCGATACTTAACAAATGCTCCATGGACCTGTTACTGCTTGTGGTAGAAGAATCCACTAAGGAGCTCAATTCTACTAAAGAGTTAATTAAGGAATTTGAGACACAGCATCGTGAAACCTTGTCCAAGGATACTACCACCAACTGGTCCGAAAAATTAAATTCTCAGATGGACCAATACAGGAAGGACTTGATTAAATTTAAAAAAGAAAAACTACTTAAAGTCCAACAGGACTATCAACAAAGGAGAGTGTATCCATGGCTGGGTAGCTCATCTAATTTCAATGAGCGACCATATCCCAATAGACGCCCTAGAACACGCAAAAGACAATGGGAGAATACTGCCTCAGGCACATCCAACAGTGACTCTGATAATTATAACTCTTCAGTACCTTCCACCAGTGGTCATTTCCCTTTAGGGGTACAGACCAGATCGGACGTAAGCCCCAGACCAGGAAGAGGACGCGGCGGGCGGGGCAGAATGAAAGACAACAAGGGCACAAGACCGCCAAGGCGATGACGGATATAGTCTACAATTTATCATCAGCCCCTCTCACAGATACTGAGATAAAAGTCCTTTCAAAGGGCTTATCCTTTATACCTACCTGTGAACCTGATCCCTTACAGTGGAAAGTCGATGTGGCACGTCTTAATAGGACATTACGTTTGAAAGAACATTTTGGGTCAGGAGGGTCAAGTTCTACAACACAGGAATCCATTCCAGCACAGCTTAAGAAACTAACCCCTAGGTCTAAATTTGATCCAGTATCCTATAATTCTTCCATTCGAACATTTACTCGATTACTAGATCAGTCAGTACCCTCGGGGTCTCAAGAGCCACATTATCACCCTAATATGTCCAGGGATGAGAGAGAAGCTCTCAAAAGTTTGGCACAGAGGACTGATCTCGTAATACGTAAAGCGGATAAGGGGGGATCCGTAGTGGTCCAAGACTTAAGTGATTATGTTTCAGAATGTAATAAACAACTGACGGATGAGAACACGTATGAGTTGTTCCCTAGGGACCCTACCTTGTCTTATAAGCGGGAACTGGATGCAATTTTGCAGCAGGCAGTCACGAATGGCGATATTACATCAGAGGTTTTTACAGCCCTGAGGGTAGAATTTCCCCGGGTACCATTATTCTATACGGTCCCGAAAATACATAAATCACTCAAACAGCCACCAGGTCGACCCACAGTGTCTGCCAGGGAATCATTGTTTCACCCAGTTTCCGCGTATTTAGATGCTTATCTAAACCCATGTGTACAGGCCATACCCTCTCACTTAAAGGATACAACTGCTTTATTGTTACAATTACAACAACTAGGCCCATTGCCAGAGGCCTTTACCATATGTAGTGCTGATGTAACCAGCCTCTACACTTGCATCCCGCATGATGCGGGTGTAGAGGCTGTTAAGTTATTAATAACAGATAATGAATTGTACAAGGGTCCTCCAATAGAATTGTTTTTACAATTATTGTTGTTAATTTTGACTAGAAATGATTTCACCTTTAATGGTAAATATTACCGTCAATTAATGGGGTGTGCGATGGGGTCCCCGGTGGCCCCGTCGTATGCTAACTCATTCATGTACCATATTGAGCAATGTATCATTTATGACAACATACAAGTGAGGGAGCAAGTCTTTTACTATAAGAGATATATAGATGACTTGCTGCTATTTTGGGAGGGTCCAACAGAGAACCTAGAGTCATTTTTTGAAGCACATAATAGGTCTGATAGCTGCGTAAAATTTACCTTTGAGCACAGCAAAAGCTCCATCCATTTCTTGGATGTGCTTATTAAACATCATGAAGGCACCATAGGAACTTCATTGTTCGTTAAGCCAACTGATAGGAATTCACTGCTGGCACATGACAGTTTTCACCCGCTCCCATTAAGAAAGGGATTACCGTATTCACAATTTTTAAGAGCGCGGAGAATTACCTCAGATCCAATAGAGACAGTAGTAACTATTGATTTGATGGTGGAGAAATTTATAGAAAGAGGCTACCCTAGAAAAGAGCTAAATAAATTAAAGCAGAAAGTGCTGAACATATCCAGGGACGAAGCCTTAAAGGGGAAGTTGATAAATCCTAAGAATAGACCAACTAAGGACACTAATGTTACCCCTTGGGTCAATAAATATACTGTCAATACCAACTATACTACCAAAAAGGCTTAAAAATATTGGCCTATAGTATCTACTGATACTGAGTTACCAGCCTTGAACCATAGTCGATTACTCCCTAGTTACACCAGAGGTCGAAACCTTGCAGATCAATTAGTTAAATTGGATGTGTTCCCTCTAACCAAGACGGAACAGATGCATTTCTTGAGACCAAAATTGGGATGTTACCGCTGCCTTGGATGTTCAGCATGTAACATACTGATGACGGGACCTATGTTCCATCACCCCTCTACGGGTAGGAAATTTAGCATACATCATCGCCTTACGTGTACAACAACACACGTTATATATATGCTTAAGTGTCCGTGTGGATTGGCATATATTGGGAAAACACAAAGGCAATTCCGGGACCGGATGGCAGGGCACAGAAGTGCCATTAAACAAGCCCTAGAGAAGGGTGTTAGTGATCAGCCAGTGGCTCGTCACTGGCTGACAGCCAGACATAGCCCTACTAGCATTAGGGCTATGTTGATAGATCATGTCCCTATCTCACATAGAGGAGGTAATAGGGGAAAAACTTTATTGCAGTTAGAAACCAAATGGATATTTAAATTAAAGACAATAGCACCAGGAGGATTGAACGAGAATTTGGGATTGCAATGCATGTTTTGACGATCGATACCGATCATAAGATACCTATTCTAATACCAGTATCCTGCTATTAATAACTAACCTAGGACTAAAGTGACATGTCTTTTATATTTTTTGTTATGTCTGGTGTTGGTTGTGCTTCACAAGTTTGTTTTGATTAGGTATAAGCTGATGATTGTTAGTATTCTTCAGTAAACACTTATCTTTGTTTTTTGTTAGAGTACGTCACTATGGCAACCGACGTCACGACGTCAGCTCGCCTGTCCGGCGCCGTCTGTACACGTCATTCTGGAGTTCCCACTATGTCTGTAGCGGAGAGCGGGCGGTCAGCGGCTAAGGACAGGTGAGTATGATTAATCAATTTTAGATAGGATTGTCTTGCCTATATAAGTGTAATGTTGGTATTGTCTGTTTGTGATGTGCTGTCCCTGACGACGGGGTTTATCCCCGAAACGCCGTTGGAAAATAAATTTACTACTTTTATAAAGCCTTGAGCAAGTCTGTATGAGTGCCGCCGCCGCCGCTTGGTGAATATATATATATATATATATATATATACTGTAAATATGTGTGTGTGTATATATATATATATATATATATATATATACACACACACACACACACACACACACACACACAGACATATATATATAAACTCATTACAATAATATTTGATTTTTACTCTTAATAAGTATTCATTTTATTCTCAATAATTTGTTACTTTGTTCTAACAGAGCAGTGTTGTTTTATCTACAGCCCAGACAGCTGCATCAACCACATATTATAGAGATGTTTAGTCTCTACATATCTAAAAAGTATCTAATCATTGCAGTACATAACATATCTGAAAACATACTCTGTATGGTGGATGCAGCTACTTTAACTGCACTTATCGTGCTTATACTTACTGTACATCAGGCCAGTGCCAGACTGGGACATGAAGGGCCCACCGGCGGATGGGGGGGTATAGTAATAGGGGCCCATGTTTAGGGGTGTGGCTAGCCACCGCAGAGGCTTAGCTAACCATTAGAGAGTGCATGATCTGTGCCTTTTAATAAATATATATAGTAAATACTGCTATTAAATGCATGATAATGTACCAGATTAATAACAGCAATGTACTGCAGAGACTACACCATAGTCCTGTGTAGTATAATGAGACATATGTATAATTCAAATGCTCAGTCTGGAACCTGATCCCCAGAGGAGAAGGTGGACTCCCAGGAAGTGGGGCCCACCGGGGATTTCCCTTGTACTCCTGTGGGCCAGTTCAACCCTGAATCAGGCCAACTATCTACCTTTCTGGACATGAAAATCTAAATCCTACTACAAGGGATATCTGGGTTAAAAAACCTTACTTGTTTTGCATGTGTCCAACGGACATGCAAACAATAATTAAGTAAGATTCTCGCACTGTACAAACTCATTGGGGGATGTTTATCAAAGCTTGGAGAGAGATAAACTACCAACCAATCAGCTCCTGTAATTATTCAAACACTGCCTGTAAAATGACAGAAGCTGACTGGTTAGTTCTTTATTTCTTTCCACTTTATCTCATTCCAAGCTTTTGATAAATATACCTCAATATCTGCACAGCCACACATGAATTGTCTCATGCAGACAACATGGTAATATTACACACAAGTAGTTAGTAATTTATCTCTAGTTAGGGTGTGCCTATAGATATGGAACACTATGTTTTTGCGGCGGTTCCCCCTTTTGACAGGATTTTAGGAAGTACCTGTTCTTGGCTAGCACCAGTTATGCAGAGAGCAAGTGTGGGTTACAGTTCTCAGATAATTGTTAGATGAGATGAATAGAAACTGGTCTCTCAATTTTTTAAAGAATTAAAACAGATTGAGAAACCAATGGAAATAGTGTCCACAGGGATTACTTAGTGTCTAATGTGACTTAGAACACAAAAATGGAAAGAAAAAAAAAAACTGCAGATGTCATAATGTTGCCCAACTGAAACCGTGAATAGTTTAATATTTAATTTAAAAAAAAAATGTATTTCAGATTTGAGTGGATAAGGCTATCACCTCTGGAAAATTAGCAGAGTTATTTTCTCTACTCCATTTACCAACATGTCCCAAAGTCTTTAGGGGTGCGGTGGTCTAGTTTTAAAACCCATTAGGATGAAGCAATATTTTAAATTAAACATACATAACCAAAAACCTAAGCAGTTTTATCTGTCTCTATGAGGTATGCTTACTGAGTGTGTGTGTTCCTGCCCCTCCCATTTGAATTGTATCGTTTGTGACTTTTGAAGGAAATGAACACTTCTCATTTCCTCACTACGCCTTCATTGTAAGGAGATGTTGGCAGATAATCACATAATGTGCTTTAGTGTGATGGAAAAGTTGATGGTTCATGTAATAGATTTAATTGATGTGATCTTTGTCAAATTCAGGCATAATGTGGTTGTGATTTTTTTTTAGCTATTACAAATATTTTTCCGTTCAACAGAGATACAAGTAGGCACTCTCAGTTTACTTTTAAAATGTTAAACATTATTACATCTTAACATCTTAAACATTATTACAAGTGTATAACTAGGGTTACCACCTCATCCCTTTAATTCTGGACATATTAATTACACAGGTTTTGTGGCTGGCTGACTTCAAGACTCCATTTCACCTGGTTTTAATCAGCCACAGAACCTGTGTAATTAATATGTGTCCAGAATTAAAGGGTTGAAGTGGTAACCCTATGTATAACTGTTGTGTATGTCTACTGTCGCCTGGTTAGACCGAGTATCACATTATTAAGGTGCTTCTCATTAATGGATTCTGCTAAAAGATTTGGTAGATTGTTATCATATAACCCTACTCAGAACTCTTTCTGTAAAGCTCAAGAATATCCAGCTTTAGTCAATTATCAATTCCACAAATTCACCTGGAGGCATGAAAAAAAGAGGAATGTGGCTTCTTAATGAACTTTCTACTTACATGTATGTTGCTACGTGTATATTAACTTGGAGGAAACAAGGATTTATGTTGAGGAGTTTATTGGAATCTGTCTTTGCCTTTCTCCTTTTGGCAGTCGCTTTCCCTTCTAACATTAATACAATGGGCCCTACTGATTACAATTCACCTACTCAGCCGTCGTTCTGCACATGTGTCATCATGGGCAGATGGAGAAGGACCGCTTTAAGAAAGAATATGTGAAAGAGTAGCCCAAAGGCTACTATAGGCTAACAACATCTGGAGCTTGGTGAATCCAACAGCATAGCAGCCCCCACAGAAGCCTATGGGGACTATTTTGTAATCAGAAATTGAGGAACTGTGGAAGATATCAGGTATGTCTGCTGCAGTCCCTCCATGTTAAAGGCTATCGATGCTTATGTTTGGCATATACTATACAATTATCTGACAGATAATCTGTCATATCTGGTTGTTGGAATGAAAATATGGTAATGGATGATAGAAAATTACAATTGACCATTTGCTCCCAAACACTGGAAAACGGACAAAAACTATTGTTTATAAAAATTGGTAAAATCCGGGATTTAACCAATTTGTCTGAACAACAGGTTTTTATAAATTTTCCAGTGTTTGGGAGCAAATGTTCAATTGTCATTTGCTCTAATCCATACCAGATTTTCTTTCCAATCAGACAGATCTGACAGATTATCTACCAGATAATTGTATAGTGTATGCCCAACATTAGACTTTTGTTGTCAGGATCTCATGCAATTTCAGTTTAATAAATATGCCCCATAGTGTTTTTCTTCCTCAGTAACCTTTATTATATCACCAATGTTATTCTGGAACATCTGAAAGATTAGACTAGAAGATTTTAATTTTGGTTAGGTAACCTGGGGAATGCAAATAAATACAAATACACCCCATGGCAACCAGTCCGTGTTGAGGTAACATTTATAAAGTGCATTATATAAAATTATACAAAGCAGCTGATTGGTTGCCATGGGCAACTTCTCCACTGACTCTCTTCTCCACACTTTTCACTGCTTCATGAATAGACCCCTTAGATGGGAAGTTATTGGATGGAAAATATATTTAACCAGAAGAAAAGTTTGAGATGTCATTTTTACAGGCTAACAAGGGCAGACCTGGCTGAGGTGGGCATCGCTGGTCAGGGATGTGTGATACCTGGCCAAGTGTCATCCCAGCAGAGTACTCCCTTTGCCCACCTGCCAGAGTAGCCCTTCCTCCATGAAATCTCTATAATTGCTGTAGCTGACAGCGGTGCCATCCTCCCATTGCTCTCCATAGCAACGCACAGATCCCCTCGCGGTCCCAGCACCAGATGTGTCATGTGTAATTATAACTGCGTTCCTCCTCATGGCACCCGTCCGAGAGATGCGGAGGCGGATGCAGGAAGCCAGGCAAGGGCATCTGCTGTGGTTCCTGGAGGAGCTGTGCCCCTGGTAGAGGGATGATCTGCTGGGGGAACTGCAGTTTCTCGATCCCCAGGAACTCCAGGAGCACTGCTGCCAGGGAGAGGAGGCTTATGCCCAGGAGAGCAGCTCCTCCTCCCCAGTACCTGGGTAATTAGATGCACCTCCTGCTTTGAAAGGTCAGTTCTTTCCCCATGCCTCTCCCTCTCTCTCTACCAATACTCTCCCTCTCTCTCTTTCTTTTCCTCATAGCTCTCCCTCTCTGTCCCATGCTACTCTATCTTCATACCTCGCTTTCTCTCATCCCATGTGTCTCTCTCACATGTACCTCTCTCTATCCCTAGTCTCTCTCACGGCCCTGGTTTCATTCTCTTCCCCTAGTTTCTCTCTCTGCCCCTGGTCTCTCTCAGCCTCTGCCCCTGGTCTCTCTCTCTGCCCCTGGTCTCTTTATCGCTCTCCCTCTGCCACTGGTCTCTCTCTCTCTCTGCCCCAGTCTCTCTCTCTCTCTGCCTCTGGTCTCTTTATCGCTCTCCCTCTGCCACTGGTCTCTCTCTCTCTGCCCCAGTCTCTCTCGCTCTGCCGTTGTCTCCCTCTCTTTTTTTCTGCCCCTGGTTTCTCTCACAGTTACTCACCAAAAAATGTAAACCACGGCCAACCCCAGTCAACCACACCCCTAATCAGGGATCAATTTTTATTAGGAAAAGGGGGGAGGGTTGCACCATTCTTCATCTTGCCCTGTGCACCAAAGACCCTAGTTATGCCTCTGGTAATTTCACAAAGAGAGTATTTATCCCATGAGATGGGACTCTCACCTCCTGGACTCTATTATCACTATTACTCCCAACATTCTTGTTTTCCATCCTGTAAAATAAGTTATTGCAGCAGGAATCACAGGGTGACAGCATCACAACAAGCTTTCCATGCAGGGATAAATGATGTAAAAGAGTGGAGTGGAATTTGAGATATCCAAGGTTACACAGCATCAGAATAAGGATACAAATGGAGCACAGTGGTGTGTGAAATATGCTGTATGTTATTTGGCTCCATCCATATACATTCAGTGCATTTGTATGTGTACAACACATCAATGGACCCATGCACTGTACCACTACCCAGGTAATGCAATTCTGCAATTAAGGTTCAAAAAGGGTTGAGATTACCTAAAGGATAAAAAAAAAAGGGGCAGACTAGATGGGCCAAGTGGTTCTTATCTGCCGTCAAATTCTATGTTTCTATGTTTCTTTTCTTTTTACAAAGCTCCTCCCTTCAATACATTTCCAGCCTTTTTCCACTCACACTTTCTCCCACCATCTTTGCTTTTCCAATGACTGCTGTCTCAATTAATTCTGGGTCCCCTCCTCCCACCCTAAATCAACACCAGAATTTCTCCTGGAATTCCTACCCACGCACCTTCAGAAATTCACCAGCACTCCTGCATTCCAACATGGCCTAAAATGAAATCTTTTTAGCCAAGTCTTTCACCCCTCCTCCTAACTCTCCTGCCTCTCCAATACCCAGTCCTGCTCTACACTCTTGTGTCCACCCGCAGCCCCTCTAGAATGTAACTATGTAGGCAGGTCCCTTTATCTCTGTGTCACTACACATTTACATAATCTGCAATTTTTTTAATTTCTATCTGTAAAGTTGTAAACCTGTACAGTATGTCACTACTACTATGTCACACAGGAAGGAAAAAGAGTGGGTCTGGAGCCGGAGGAATGCGGGGGCTGGAACTGAAGAGACAGAAGAGGGCTGTAGAGACAGAAGGGGGCTGGATAGACACAAAGGGGTTATTCAGGTTTGTTAGCAAACCAAAAAAGCAAGCAAATGGGCAAAACCATGTTGCACTGCAGGTGGGGCAGATGTAACATGTGCAGAGAGATTTAGATTTGGGTGGGTTATATTATTTCTGTGCATGGTTAATACTGTCTGCTTAATTTTTTACACTGCAATTCAGATGTCAGTTTGAACACACCCCACTGAAATATAAATCTCTCTGCACATGTTACATCTGCCCCACCTGCAGTGCAACATTGTTTTTCCCAGTTGCTTGCGTTTTAGGTTTGCTAACATCCCTGAATAAGGCCCACAATGCACTGGAGAGACGGAAGAGGGGCTGTCTATGCAGAGCTGCCTGTTACAGCTACTGGGTGGCACTGCAGCTATGCTTCATCCTCTGCCCCCTTGCATTAGAGCAGCTACTGATCCCTTTTTTATATATAGCAATAGCAGCACTGAGGGAGTTGTGAAAGAGGGGGGTGGGGGGTGGGGGGGGCGGGCAAAAATGTTGATTCCTCCACTGGTGTGAAGAACCCTCCTAAACTCTGGATATGTCAGTTTATTTTGATTAGTTTGTGTTGGCAGTAATCTTCTGGTTTATCATCCTACTTTCACAATAGTTCCGCAAGTAGAGAGGTGTATAACAGGAATTTTAAATGTTTCAAACAGTTTACTTTTTGTTTTTCATTAGCAAAGCAAGTTTTAGCTCCCTGGAACCTACTGTCATTGGAAGAAACTTAAAAATCTAATTGCTAAACTTGGATATTAATAGTTTTAACAAAATAATGATTGTTCTTATTATGTCATGCCTGCCTCTCAAACCACGTACCATGTCCAGAATGTTTCAAACCAAATAATGTGGTCAAGTCAATGTGGTCCCACGCCCAGAATATTCCCTTATCCAGTTACTAAATAGCTTCCTTCAATGTGTATGTTGTCACAGCTATGAGCAGGTGGACTGTGTGAGATGGTATCCCAAGAACACATTAGTCTTCCAGATGATTTTTATTAGTTTCCAGTGTTGTGGGAGACGCTGATATTTTCAGAGTGGAATTCAGGAAGAAGCAGGTGTTGGATTCATCAACCTTCTTTTTTTCAACAACTTTTAACTTTTGGCTTAAAACCAAACTGATACATGATTTAAAATACTACTCATGTGTGGTTATCCATTAATATAAATACTTCCTTGTATTAAAAAAAAAAAAAACATATAAAAAAATCCTGAACTTTTACTATTTACTGACCAAACCAGTGTGTTCTGCTTCAATTGTTAAAAAAAATAATAATGAACATCTATCTTTTGTTGTTAGGCTTTTTACTGTATATAGTTCCTATTTGTTTTATTTAGAATACACAATTGCCTTAAGTAACTTTTTAAAATCAATATCCTCACTTTTTCTACAATATATACAGTAGATAAAAATAGAAAAATAGTAAAAAATAAAATCCACACTTTATTGTGATTATACTGTATATGTGTTTCTTATGCAGAATGTGTTTAGCTAATAATCCTGCTGGGAAGTATGTATGAGGAATAATAATGTGAAATACCTTGTGGATGTAAACACTGTGACATGCTGGAATGCAGTTTAATGTAATTTTAGCATTACCAGGATTTGTCTGTCTAATGCTTCTTTAGCAGTTGTTTTTAAATATATTATTGCTAATCAGAAATGTTAAAATAGTTTTTAATGTGGTTCTTCAAGTGGTTCATTAAATCATCTCTCTGGTGGTATGTCATTCTGGCCGAGTTCGGCAGCTGTGCGGTCCAGCCGACCGAACTCTGACTTTTTTTTTTAAAGGGGCAATCACTTACAAGGCATGGTTTACAAGGCATGTCCGAGTTCGGCCGCATCCCGCACGGCTGCTGAACTTGGACATCATTTCATCCCGCCCCATAAGATAAACAAATGTTATACATTCTCAAGCATTACAATAAAAATGTAAATAAGGTGAACATGTTCATACTTAAATGGTTAAATTGAATGCTATGTTAATGGTTTTATACAGTTTGTGAATGACAAATTTGTTTGCTCATTGATTTTATAAAATATGTGAAATACTATAGAATGTAGCCCAGTGGTTCCCAAAGCTCACGAGTTTTGGGTGCCCTATAGTATCAGAATCTATTTCTTGGCTCCCCTTCTTATTGCGAAATTCAGAATAAAATAAAATATTAAATTAAGTAAATTGTGTTTATATGTCATCCTTATTTCAGATATACCCCTTTCAGACCGCCAGCTTTGAACATGGGTTATTGCACATGAGTGTGCATAACCTGTGTTCATGTGCAGTCTGAAAGGTGCCAGAGGAAATATCCCGGGTCGAGCAACCTGGTATTTCAACCTTGGTAGCAACCACGGTTGAACGCATGTTCAACCCGGCTCACTGTGCGGTGTAAACGGGAGCCAGGTTGATGCGACCCGTTTCCTGTTCACTCTGTGTGGACTGGCGGCACTTGGAGATCAATGATCTCCAAGCGCTGCCCCCGCCATGTCAACGCTGACATCAACAACATGGCAATATGCCGGGTTGCAGACAGTGGCGGCGGGGGGCCTGAGGTGGGTCGCACCCTAGAAACTCCCATGTCAGGATCCAGGGTGCAACCCGCCTCAGGCAGTCTGAAAGGGGTATGTCCACATATGATTGCAAGCCACAATCACTGATTTTGCCCATTACACTGACCATAAATAATTTGAATTGGTCCTGGAATAACAATCCAAGGCACCCCTGCATGTGTCCCACTGATGTAGCCATTTAAACTTGAATAGGCACATATTATTTTAACATTATTTTGTTTTAACTAGAGATGAGCGGGTTCGGTTTCTCTGAATCCGAACCCGCCAGAACTTCATGTTTTTTTTCACGGGTCCGAGCGACTCGGATCTTCCCGCCTTGCTCGGTTAACCCGAGCGCGCCCGAACGTCATCATGACGCTGTCGGATTCTCGCGAGGCTCGGATTCTATCGCGAGACTCGGATTCTATATAAGGAGCCGCGCGTCGCCGCCATTTTTCACACGTGCATTGAGATTGATAGGGAGAGGACGTGGCTGGCGTCCTCTCCGTTTAGAATAGATTAGAGAGACACTTGATTTACTAATTTTGGGGAGCATTAGGAGTACTCAGTACAGTGCAGAGTTTTGCTGATAGTGACCACCAGTTTTATTTATAATCCGTTCTCTGCCTGAAAAAAGCGATACACAGCACACAGTGACTCAGTCACATACCATATCTGTGTGCACTGCTCAGGCTCATGCCAGTGTGCTGCATCATCTATTATCATAATATCTATATATAATATTATATATATATATCTATCTGACTGCTCAGCTCACACAGCTTATAATTGTGGGGGAGACTGGGGAGCACTACTGCAGTGCCAGTTATAGGTTATAGCAGGAGCCAGGAGTACATAATATATTATATAGTGAGTGACCACCAGACACACAGTGCAGTTTATTTAATATATCCATTCTCTGCCTGAAAAAAGCGATACACACAGTGACTCAGTCAGTCACATACCATATCTGTGTGCACTGCTCAGGCTCAGGCCAGTGTGCTGCATCATCTATATATATTATATATCTGTCTGACTGCTCAGCTCACACAGCTTATAATTGTGGGGGAGACTGGGGAGCACTACTGCAGTGCCAGTTATGGGAAAGATATTGATCAGCCGGTATCCCGACATTTTAAATTGGCTGGTCACAAATTGGATGACCTTAAGCATTATATTATAGATCATGTACCATTTTCCCTCCGGGGTGGGGATCGGGCAAAACAATTATTATTAAAAGAATCACGTTGGATCGTCCGTTTAGGCACTACGAGCCCTATGGGGTTAAATGAAAAAATCAATTGGAATAGCTTGTCTTAATAGGTCTTAGTCACTGTTATTATTCAGCGCTTATTTTTTGTTACATGAAGGTTTTTCATTATGTAAGTCCTGACCATGAATATATCCTCTGCAATATCTGTATGTTATTTTATGTGGGTGTTTTTTACTGTATATATCAATTTATGTTCCTCTCCTTTTCAGCTCTTGTGCTGCAACCTCACTGGGATCCTCCGCTGCGCTAATGGAGCGCATGAAGCTGGCTGTGGAACGCATGCACAGCGGTTACCACAGTAACGGAGGGTGCGCACCAGGAAGTTCAGCAGGTAGTGGTTCCGGTGGGCGTGCGGTCTGAGCGCTGGACGGAGCGGGAACTGAGGGACAGGTAAGGGTATTTATGTATGTGTTGTCTATGTGTTTATTGCTGTAGATGTTATCCTGAGGACGGGGCAATTGCTCCGAAAACGTTAGATGCTATAACATCTTAAATACAGATGTCTTTCTTTATCGCTTTGAAACAGTCTCTGAGTGCCATCTTTTCTGTTGGATATATATAATATTATATATATCTGTCTGACTGCTCAGCTCACACAGCTTATAATTGTGGGGGAGACTGGGGAGCAGTACTGCAGTGCCAGTTATAGGTTATAGCAGGAGCCAGGAGTACATAATATATTATATAGTGAGTGACCACCAGACACACAGTGCAGTTTATTTAATATATCCATTCTCTGCCTGAAAAAAGCGATACACACAGTGACTCAGTCAGTCACATACCATATCTGTGTGCACTGCTCAGGCTCAGGCCAGTGTGCTGCATCATCTATATATATTATATATCTGTCTGACTGCTCAGCTCACACAGCTTATAATTGTGGGGGAGACTGGGGAGCACTACTGCAGTGCCAGTTATAGGTTATAGCAGGAGCCAGGAGTACATAATATTATATTAAAATTAAACAGTGCACACTTTTGCTGCAGGAGTGCCACTGCCAGTGTGACTAGTGACCAGTGACCTGACCACCAGTATATATAATATTAGTAGTATACTATCTCTTTATCAACCAGTCTATATTAGCAGCAGACACAGTACAGTGCGGTAGTTCACGGCTATGGCTACCTCTGTGTCGGCACTCGGCAGCCCGTCCATAATTGTATATACCACCTAACCGTGTTTTTTTTTTCTTTCTTTATACATACATACTAGTTACGAGTATACTATCTCTTTATCAACCAGTCTATATTAGCAGCAGACACAGTACAGTGCGGTAGTTCACGGCTGTGGCTACCTCTGTGTCGGCACTCGGCAGCCCGTCCATAATTGTATATACCACCTAACCGTGGTTTTTTTTTCTTTCTTTATACATACATACTAGTTACGAGTATACTATCTCTTTATCAACCAGTCTATATATTAGCAGCAGACACAGTACAGTGCGGTAGTTCACGGCTGTGGCTACCTCTGTGTCGGCACTCGGCAGCCCGTCCATAATTGTATATACCACCTAACCGTGGTTTTTTTTTCTTTCTTTATACATACATACTAGTTACGAGTATACTATCTCTTTATCAACCAGTCTATATATTAGCAGCAGACACAGTACAGTGCGGTAGTTCACGGCTGTGGCTACCTCTGTGTCGGCACTCGGCAGCCCGTCCATAATTGTATATACCACCTAACCGTGTTTTTTTTTTCTTTCTTTATACATACATACTAGTTACGAGTATACTATCTCTTTATCAACCAGTCTATATATTAGCAGCAGACACAGTACAGTGCGGTAGTTCACGGCTGTGGCTACCTCTGTGTCGGCACTCGGCAGCCCGTCCATAATTGTATATACCACCTAACCGTGGTTTTTTTTTCTTTCTTTATACATACATACTAGTTACGAGTATACTATCTCTTTATCAACCAGTCTATATATTAGCAGCAGACACAGTACAGTGCGGTAGTTCACGGCTGTGGCTACCTCTGTGTCGGCACTCGGCAGCCCGTCCATAATTGTATATACCACCTAACCGTGGTTTTTTTTTCTTTCTTTATACATACATACTAGTTACGAGTATACTATCTCTTTATCAACCAGTCTATATATTAGCAGCAGACACAGTACAGTGCGGTAGTTCACGGCTGTGGCTACCTCTGTGTCGGCACTCGGCAGCCCGTCCATAATTGTATACTAGTATCCAATCCATCCATCTCCATTGTTTACCTGAGGTGCCTTTTAGTTGTGCCTATTAAAATATGGAGAACAAAAATGTTGAGGTTCCAAAATTAGGGAAAGATCAAGATCCACTTCCACCTCGTGCTGAAGCTGCTGCCACTAGTCATGGCCGAGACGATGAAATGCCAGCAACGTCGTCTGCCAAGGCCGATGCCCAATGTCATAGTACAGAGCATGTCAAATCCAAAACACCAAATATCAGTAAAAAAAGGACTCCAAAACCTAAAATAAAATTGTCGGAGGAGAAGCGTAAACTTGCCAATATGCCATTTACCACACGGAGTGGCAAGGAACGGCTGAGGCCCTGGCCTATGTTCATGGCTAGTGGTTCAGCTTCACATGAGGATGGAAGCACTCAGCCTCTCGCTAGAAAAATGAAAAGACTCAAGCTGGCAAAAGCAGCACAGCAAAGAACTGTGCATTCTTCGAAATCCCAAATCCACAAGGAGAGTCCAATTGTGTCGGTTGCGATGCCTGACCTTCCCAACACTGGACGTGAAGAGCATGCGCCTTCCACCATTTGCACGCCCCCTGCAAGTGCTGGAAGGAGCACCCGCAGTCCAGTTCCTGATAGTCAGATTGAAGATGTCAGTGTTGAAGTACACCAGGATGAGGAGGATATGGGTGTTGCTGGCGCTGGGGAGGAAATTGACCAGGAGGATTCTGATGGTGAGGTGGTTTGTTTAAGTCAGGCACCCGGGGAGACACCTGTTGTCCGTGGGAGGAATATGGCCGTTGACATGCCAGGTGAAAATACCAAAAAAATCAGCTCTTCGGTGTGGAGGTATTTTACCAGAAATGCGGACAACAGGTGTCAAGCCGTGTGTTCCCTTTGTCAAGCTGTAATAAGTAGGGGTAAGGACGTTAACCACCTCGGAACATCCTCCCTTATACGTCACCTGCAGCGCATTCATAATAAGTCAGTGACAAGTTCAAAAACTTTGGGTGACAGCGGAAGCAGTCCACTGACCAGTAAATCCCTTCCTCTTGTAACCAAGCTCACGCAAACCACCCCACCAACTCCCTCAGTGTCAATTTCCTCCTTCCCCAGGAATGCCAATAGTCCTGCAGGCCATGTCACTGGCAATTCTGACGAGTCCTCTCCTGCCTGGGATTCCTCCGATGCATCCTTGCGTGTAACGCCTACTGCTGCTGGCGCTGCTGTTGTTGCCGCTGGGAGTCGATGGTCATCCCAGAGGGGAAGTCGTAAGCCCACTTGTACTACTTCCAGTAAGCAATTGACTGTTCAACAGTCCTTTGCGAGGAAGATGAAATATCACAGCAGTCATCCTGCTGCAAAGCGGATAACTGAGTCCTTGACAACTATGTTGGTGTTAGACGTGCGTCCGGTATCCGCCGTTAGTTCACAGGGAACTAGACAATTTATTGAGGCAGTGTGCCCCCGTTACCAAATACCATCTAGGTTCCACTTCTCTAGGCAGGCGATACCGAGAATGTACACGGACGTCAGAAAAAGACTCACCAGTGTCCTAAAAAATGCAGTTGTACCCAATGTCCACTTAACCACGGACATGTGGACAAGTGGAGCAGGGCAGGGTCAGGACTATATGACTGTGACAGCCCACTGGGTAGATGTATGGACTCCCGCCGCAAGAACAGCAGCGGCGGCACCAGTAGCAGCATCTCGCAAACGCCAACTCTTTCCTAGGCAGGCTACGCTTTGTATCACCGCTTTCCAGAATACGCACACAGCTGAAAACCTCTTACGGCAACTGAGGAAGATCATCGCGGAATGGCTTACCCCAATTGGACTCTCCTGTGGATTTGTGGCATCGGACAACGCCAGCAATATTGTGTGTGCATTAAATATGGGCAAATTCCAGCACGTCCCATGTTTTGCACATACCTTGAATTTGGTGGTGCAGAATTTTTTAAAAAACGACAGGGGCGTGCAAGAGATGCTGTCGGTGGCCAGAAAAATTGCGGGACACTTTCGGCGTACAGGCACCACGTACAGAAGACTGGAGCACCACCAAAAACTACTGAACCTGCCCTGCCATCATCTGAAGCAAGAAGTGGTAACGAGGTGGAATTCAACCCTCTATATGCTTCAGAGGTTGGAGGAGCAGCAAAAGGCCATTCAAGCCTATACAATTGAGCACGATATAGTAGGTGGAATGCACCTGTCTCAAGTGCAGTGGAGAATGATTTCAACGTTGTGCAAGGTTCTGATGCCCTTTGAACTTGCCACACGTGAAGTCAGTTCAGACACTGCCAGCCTGAGTCAGGTCATTCCCCTCATCAGGCTTTTGCAGAAGAAGCTGGAGGCATTGAAGAAGGAGCTAAAAGGGAGCGATTCCGCTAGGCATGTGGGACTTGTGGATGCAGCCCTTAATTCGCTTAACAAGGATTCACGGGTGGTCAATCTGTTGAAATCAGAGCACTACATTTTGGCCACCGTGCTCGATCCTAGATTTAAAGCCTACCTTGGATCTCTCTTTCTGGCAGACACAGGTCTGCTGGGGTTGAAAGACCTGCTGGTGACAAAATTGTCAAGTCAAGCGGAACGCGACCTGTCAACATCTCCTCCTTCACATTCTCCCGCAACTGGGGGTGCGAGGAAAAGGCTCAGAATTCCGAGCCCACCCGCTGGTGGTGATGCAGGGCAGTCTGGAGCGACTGCTGATGCTGACATCTGGTCCGGACTGAAGGACCTGACAACGATTACGGACATGTCGTCTACTGTCACTGCATATGATTCTCTCAACATTGATAGAATGGTGGAGGATTATATGAGTGACCGCATCCAAGTAGGCACGTCACACAGTCCGTACTTATACTGGCAGGAAAAAGAGGCAATTTGGAGGCCCTTGCACAAACTGGCTTTATTCTACCTAAGTTGCCCTCCCACAAGTGTGTACTCCGAAAGAGTGTTTAGTGCCGCCGCTCACCTTGTCAGCAATCGGTGTACGAGGTTACATCCAGAAAATGTGGAGAAGATGATGTTCATTAAAATGAATTATAATCAATTCCTCCGCGGAGACATTGACCAGCAGCAATTGCCTCCACAAAGTACACAGGGAGCTGAGATGGTGGATTCCAGTGGGGACGAATTGATAATCTGTGAGGAGGGGGATGTACACGGTGATATATCGGAGGGTGAAGATGAGGTGGACATCTTGCCTCTGTAGAGCCAGTTTGTGCAAGGAGAGATTAATTGCTTCTTTTTTGGGGGGGGGTCCAAACCAACCCGTCATATCAGTCACAGTCGTGTGGCAGACCCTGTCACTGAAATGATGGGTTGGTTAAAGTGTGCATGTCCTGTTTTGTTTATACAACATAAGGGTGGGTGGGAGGGCCCAAGGACAATTCCATCTTGCACCTCTTTTTTCTTTTCTTTTTCTTTGCATCATGTGCTGATTGGGGAGGGTTTTTTGGAAGGGACATCCTGCGTGACACTGCAGTGCCACTCCTAGATGGGCCCGGTGTTTGTGTCGGCCACTAGGGTCGCTAATCTTACTCACACAGTCAGCTACCTCATTGCGCCTCTTTTTTTCTTTGCGTCATGTGCTGTTTGGGGAGGGTTTTTTGGAAGGGACATCCTGCGTGACACTGCAGTGCCACTCCTAGATGGGCCCGGTGTTTGTGTCGGCCACTAGGGTCGCTAATCTTACTCACACAGCTACCTCATTGCGCCTCTTTTTTTCTTTGCGTCATGTGCTGTTTGGGGAGGGTTTTTTGGAAGGGACATCCTGCGTGACACTGCAGTGCCACTCCTAGATGGGCCCGGTGTTTGTGTCGGCCACTAGGGTCGCTTATCTTACTCACACAGCGACCTCGGTGCAAATTTTAGGACTAAAAATAATATTGTGAGGTGTGAGGTATTCAGAATAGACTGAAAATGAGTGGAAATTATGGTTTTTGAGGTTAATATACTTTGGGATCAAAATGACCCCCAAATTCTATGATTTAAGCTGTTTTTTAGTGTTTTTTGAAAAAAACACCCGAATCCAAAACACACCCGAATCCGACAAAAAAAATTCGGTGAGGTTTTGCCAAAACGCGTTCGAACCCAAAACACGGCCGCGGAACCGAACCCAAAACCAAAACACAAAACCCGAAAAATTTCAGGCGCTCATCTCTAGTTTTAACTGCAAATTTGAACTTCTAACTGAAATTTCCAACTGTGAATCCGGCCATGGCAGTTCAACCAAATTGAAATACAGTAACTCCGCAGTCCTGACTGTACAAATCTAAGGCTAAACAAACCAGATCAAGTAATTCTAACACCTCTAGTGCTAATTTCAACAGTTGTCATGTGATTGGCAGCAGAATTCCTGCACCTGTTTTAGTATACCTGTTTGCACATTTAAAAACTCAAAATCATTAACTGACTTCAGCGTAGATTAAAAAAAAACCAGTGGTATCACATAATTGCAAAGCTGGATTTTACTTTACACAGTGCAGAATAGGACATGTTTATCACCCATATGCAGATGGTGCTTTTACTGCAAAAATATTACTTTTACCACAGTCTAGTAGGTGATGATAGCTGATTCTATTTCAAAAGAGTACATTTACTTGTGATAAGCAAGAAAAAAACACCTTAAAAAGTACCTTCTCATACCAGGGACTATAATTCCTGTGGGTTTTTATTGATGACCCTTGATGACCCTTGGCTACATCATTTGACCTGAGCTGCATTTGAAAGTAAAATTTCATGGACACTATTGGGAAAAGCATGTTTGCCATGCTTTCATATATTTTAGTGAAATAGTAAAACAAAAAACAATTATAAAGTAAAAGCTATAACTAGTGATGTGCACTGGAAATTTTTCGGGTTTTGTGTTTTGGTTTTGGATTTGGTTCCGCGGCCGTGTTTTGGATTCGGACGCGTTTTGGCAAAACCTCCCTGAAATTTTTTTGTCAGATTCGGGTATGTTTTGGATTCGGGTGTTTTTTTTACAAAAAACGCTCAAAAACAGCTCAAATCATAGAATTTGGGGGTCATTTTGATCCCATAGTATTATTAACCTCAATAACCATAATTTCCACTCATTTCCAGTCTATTCTGAACACCTCACACCTCACAATATTATTTTTAGTCCTAAAATTTGCACCGAGGTCGCTGGATGGCTAAGCTAAGCGACCCAAGTGGCTGACACAAACACCTGGCCCATCTAGGAGTGGCACTGCAGTGTCAGACAGGATGGCAGATTTAAAAAATAGGCCCCAAACAGAACATGATGCAAAAAAAAAAGAGGTGCACCAAGGTCACTGGATGGCTAAGCTAAGCGACCCAAGTGGCCGACACAAACACCTGGCCCATCTAGGAGTGGCACTGCAGTGTCAGACAGGATGGCACTTCAAAAAATAGTCCCCAAACAGCACATGATGCAAAGAAAAAAAGAGGTGCACCAAGGTCGCTGGATGGCTAAGCTAAGCGACCCAAGTTGCCGACACAAACACCTGGCCCATCTAGGAGTGGCACTGCTGTGTCAGACAGGATGGCACTTCAAAAAATAGTCCCCAAACAGCACATGATGCAAAGAAAAAAAGAGGTGCACCAAGGTCGCTGGATGGCTAAGCTAAGCGACCCAAGTGGCCGACACAAATCTAGGAGTGGCACTGCAGTTTTCTAGTGAGAGGATGAGTGCTTCCATCCTCATGTGAATCTGAACCACTAGCCATGAACATAGGCCAGGGCCTCAGCCGTTCCTGGCCACTCCATGTCGTAAATGGCATATTGGCAAGTTTACGCTTCTCCTCAGATGCATTTCATTTTGATTTTTGGGTCATTTTACTGAACTTTTGTAGTATACTTGACGACACAGAGGTAGAGCAGTGGACTACTGTACCGTTCTGCTATATATATACTGGTGGTCACAGCAACATTCTGCACTGTCCCCTCCTACTATATACTGCGCACAACTAAAATGCACCACAAGTATGGATGGATAGTATACTCGACGACACAGAGATAGGTAGAGCAGTGGACTACTGTACCGTACTGCTATATATTTTATACTGGTGGTCAGCAAAATTCTGCACTTTCCTCCTACTATATATACTGCGCACAACTAAAATGCACTACAAGTATGGATGGATAGTATACTTGATGACACAGGGGTAGGTAGAGCAGTGGCCTACTGTACCGTAATGCTATATATTATATACTGGTGGTCAGCAAAATTCTGCACTGTCCTCCTACTATATATACTGCGCACAACTAAAATGCACCACAGGTATGGATGGATAGTATACTTGACGACACAGAGGTAGGTAGAGCAGTGGCCTACTGTACCGTACTGCTATATATTATATACTGGTGGTCAGCAAAATTCTGCACTTTCCTCCTACTATATATACTGCGCACAACTAAAATGCACCACAGGTATGGATGGATAGTATACTTGATGACACAGAGGTAGGTAGAGCAGTGGCCTACTGTACCGTACTACTTTATATTATATACTGGTGGTCAGTAAAATTCTGCACTGTCCTCCTACTATATATGCTGCGCACAACTAAAATGCACCACAGGTATGGATGGATAGTATACTTGACGACACAGAGATAGGTAGAGCAGTGGACTACTGTACCGTACTGCTATATATTATATACTGGTGGTCAGCAAAATTCTGCACTGTCCTCCTACTATATATACTGCACACAACTAAAATGCACCACAGGTATGGATGGATAGTATACTTAATGACACAGAGGTAGGTAGAGCAGTGGCCTACTGTACCGTACTGCTATATATTATATACTGGTGGTCAGCAAAATTCTGCACTGTCCTCTTACTATATATACTGCGCACAACTAAAATGCACCACAGGTATGGATGGATAGTATACTTGACGACACAGAGGTAGGTAGAGCAGTGGCCTACTGTACCGTACTGCTATATATTATATACTGGTGGTCAACAAAATTCTGCACTGTCCTCCTACTATATATACTGCGCACAACTAAAATGCACCACAGGTATGGATGGATAGTATACTCGACGACACAGAGGTAGGTAGAGCAGTGGACTACTGTACCGTACTGCTATATATTTTATACTGGTGGTCAGCAAAATTCTGCACTTTCCTCCTACTATATATACTGCGCACAACTAAAATGCACTACAAGTATGGATGGATAGTATACTTGATGACACAGCGGTAGGTAGAGCAGTGGCCTACTGTACCGTAATGCTATATATTATATACTGGTGGTCAGCAAAATTCTGCACTGTCCTCCTACTATATATACTGCGCACAACTAAAATGCACCACAGGTATGGATGGATAGTATACTTGACGACACAGAGGTAGGTAGAGCAGTGGCCTACTGTACCGTACTGCTATATATTATATACTGGTGGTCAGCAAAATTCTGCACTTTCCTCCTACTATATATACTGCGCACAACTAAAATGCACCACAGGTATGGATGGATAGTATACTTGATGACACAGAGGTAGGTAGAGCAGTGGCCTACTGTACCGTACTACTTTATATTATATACTGGTGGTCAGTAAAATTCTGCACTGTCCTCCTACTATATATACTGCGCACAACTAAAATGCACCACAGGTATGGATGGATAGTATACTTGACGACACAGAGATAGGTAGAGCAGTGGACTACTGTACCGTACTGCTATATATTATATACTGGTGGTCAGCAAAATTCTGCACTGTCC
The DNA here is from genome assembly GCF_028390025.1 of Pseudophryne corroboree. Taxonomy (NCBI): domain Eukaryota; kingdom Metazoa; phylum Chordata; class Amphibia; order Anura; family Myobatrachidae; genus Pseudophryne; species Pseudophryne corroboree. The sequence goes on along the minus strand of NC_086444.1, from coordinate 809,254,437 downwards.
TCCTACTATATATACTGCACACAACTAAAATGCACCACAGGTATGGATGGATAGTATACTTAATGACACAGAGGTAGGTAGAGCAGTGGCCTACTGTACCGTACTGCTATATATTATATACTGGTGGTCAGCAAAATTCTGCACTGTCCTCTTACTATATATACTGCGCACAACTAAAATGCACCACAGGTATGGATGGATAGTATACTTGACGACACAGATGTAGGTAGAGCAGTGGCCTACTGTACCGTACTGCTATATATTATATACTGGTGGTCAACAAAATTCTGCACTGTCCTCCTACTATATATACTGCGCACAACTAAAATGCACCACAGGTATGGATGGATAGTATACTTGACGACACAGCGGTAGGTAGAGCAGTGGTCTACTGTACCGTACTGCTATATATTATATACTAGTGGTCAGCAAAATTCTGCACTGTCCTCCTACAACATATACTGCGCTCAACTAAAATGCACCACAGGTATGGATGGATAGTATACTTGACGACACAGCGGTAGGTAGAGTAGTGGTCTACTGTACCGTACTGCTATATATTATATACTGGTGGTCAGCAAAATTCTGCACTGTCCTCTTACTATATATACTGCGCACAACTAAAATGCACCACAGGTATGGATGGATAGTATACTTGACGACACAGAGGTAGGTAGAGCAGTGGCCTACTGTACCGTACTGCTATATATTATATACTGGTGGTCAGCAAAATTCTGCACTGTCCTCCTACTATATATACTGCGCACAACTAAAATGCACCACAGGTATGGATGGATAGTATACTTGATGACACAGAGGTAGGTAGAGCATTGGACTACTGTACCGTACAGCTATACAATACTGGTGGTCACTGGTCAGCAAAATTCTGCACTGTCTTCCTACTATATACTAAAGTTTAGCACAGATATGGAGCATTTTTCAGGCAGAGAACGTAGATATTTTCAGCACACTGAGCACTGATATTTGCAAGCACACTGAGCACAGATATTTGCAGCACACTGATCACAGATATTTGCAGCACACTGAACACAGAAACTAAGAGAACGCTGCACGTCCTCTCCCTATCATCTCCAATGCACGAGTGAAAATGGCGGCGACGCGCGGCTCCTTATATAGAATACGAATCTCGCGAGAATCTGACAGCGGGATGATCACGTTCGTGCGCGCTCGGGTTAACCGAGTAAGGCAGGAGGATCCGAGTCTGCCTCGGAACCGTGTAAAATGGGTGAAGTTCGGGGGGGGGGGGGGGGGGGGTCGGATTCCGAGGAACCGAACTCGCTCATCACTAGCTATAACGCATATTTATTTCCATAGGTGATACAGGAGGTGATTGTAAATGCCTCCCCATTCTTGATAAAAGACAATGAGGGAAAAAATGTATAGCAAGTGAGCGACAGCAAGCACATGGCTGACAAACTGACCTGTTAGACTCATAGACTCATGCATGCACATATACTGTATGGAAGGTTCAGAACCAAGAACAAGAAAGTCCATTTTGAGAAAATAGACCTCAAAGTTGAGGATCTGTAATTAATTAACCATTTACTTTTTATTGTTTTTACTACTGGCAGATAAAAATCAAACCATGGACTTGATTCACTATTTCACATAACAATGTTTCCACTGTACCATGGCAATGTTAGGTGTTATGAAAAAAAAAACACTACAAATTTATATATATATATATATATAAATTGATGTCTGGCTCTCCATATACATTCCACAAATGCCCAGGTGCACAATCCTAACATAGCCAAAAAGTCCATGTAAAACAAATTGAAATAAGGTGGATGGCACTCAGTGTCTTTCGCAAAGATATGTATTATTAAAACACCAAGTTAAAAGTATTATATATTAAGGCAACGTTTTGATGTGCTTAACGCCGTCATCAGCACAAGCACATTGCATCACAACACTATCATTAGGACAAGCATAATGCATTACAACAGTGTTGTGATGCATTATGCTTGTCCTCAGAGGCAGAACTCTGGGAGGCAACGGAGTCATCTGCCGCCGGGCTCCTGCTCTGAAGGGGGGCACCTCTCCTCCTATTCTGTAACACCATTGAATTAAGTTAATTGATAGCTGTCGCTGTCTTTTCAGTGGCCGACTTCCTCACTGGTCCCTGCACCTTACAAATCACACCCTGTTTATTATATTGAATATACACATTTTACAAGTATCACACCCAGGATTAGAAACCACAACCTATTACACTGGAAACAGACACCTTACTGATGAAGCTGTTTGCTCCTGTATAGGAAATATGAGAATTTTAACTATATGAAGTTACTTCTCTGACAATTACACGTAACTTCATATAGTAAGAATTCTCATGCTTCCTCTACAGGAGCAAATAACGCCATCAGTAAAGTGTCTGCTGTCAGTGTAACAAGTCATGGGTTCTAATCCTGGGTATGACTGCTAAGAAATTTGTGATTTAAAATAAAAGACAATTAAATGCATAAATACAGTATATAAAACAAAATTCAGAACACTCCATACACACACACACACACACACACACACACACACACACACACACACACACACACACACACACACACACACACACACAGACGCACACAAAACATACATATATTTATCTTAATATAGGAAATAGGGGGGCACCAATATTTATCTTGCCTCCGGGCGACTGTGACGAACTTACGCCACTGCTTGTCCTAATGACAGTATTAAGCACACTTAGTTTTTGAATAACATATCTTTGCAAAATATATACATACATACACAAAACACAAGCACAAGAACTCTTTACATGTTATAATTTATCTTGAGGGAAAGTCGAGATAATGCCTGCTTGGCAGCGGTAACATAAGTTATTTAACATTTCTTCTTAAATTTGTTGTTATTAAATATACCTTTGCATGCATGATTGTGTATGGGGTTTTATTTAAAATAACTCTACCAAGACTAGAATAAATCCAAGTGACTCAGCTTATGCACACCAGGTTCTTGACATCGACAGATATTGTGGCTGTGCATGTTCTGCATTTTGTGTATTTCTATAGAACCACATGCAGATGAAATGTCAAGTTCTGTTCCAGTTAAAATAAATGTTTGCTGCAAAAAGGAAAAAGGTAAAACATATTTATCCCAAAAATGCTAGAATTAAAAAAATATTAAAACATATTTACAGTGTGAAGTGATAATTATAACATATATACAGTATAGAGATGAGCGGGTTCGGTTCCCTGAGAACCGAACCCCCCCGAACTTCACTACCCGAGCCCGGATCCGAGTCCGGCTCGAGTTTTCCCGCCTGACTCGGAAACCAGAACGATGCAAAACGTCATCATCCCGCTGACAGATTCTCGCAGAGTTTGGATTCCATATAAGGAGCCGCTCGTCGCCGATATTTTCACTCCGGCATTGGAGAGTGTAGCGAGTGGAGTTGTCTCCGTCCTCAGTGTCTGTGCGGGAGGGAATGTGGGGTTGCGATTCCAGTGCTATCTTGTGCTGCTCAGTCCAGTGTAGTGTCTTATGCTGCATCAGTCCAGTCACAGTGGTGGTGTCCTCTGCTGCCATATGTCCAGTGTAGCTGTATAAGTCCAGTACAGTGGTGCTGTGTTGTCCTGCATCAGTACAGTGGTGCAGTGGCGTAACTAGAAATTTTTCTCCCCCAAGCCAAAAAATTCTTTTGCGCCCCCCCCCCCCCCCCCCCCCGCATAATTGGGAGCAAGAAAGGGATAAATATGCGCGCGCCTTCGGCGTGGTTTTGTTGGAATGGGCGTGGTTTCTCATAAAGGGGCGTGGTATTGCAGGAAAAGACTGCCTTATACCCCAGTTTTGCAACCTGCACGCCCAGACGTTAGCCACCACAGGAAAGAAAAATAATCCTGATTCATGCCCCTTACATTATTTGTCATTTTTCCTCCTTATAGTAATGCCCAGTATACATTATGCCACATACTGCAATGGCCCTTAGACATTATTCCACACACAATAATGCACATGACACATTATGCCACACACCATAATGCCCCCGACACATTATGCCACACACCGTAATGCCTGTGACACATTATGCCACACACCGTAATGCCTGTGACACATTATGCCACACACCGTAATGCCCCCGACACATTATGACAGGAATCGTAATGCCCGTTATACATTATGCTACACACTGCAATGCCCCTGGTACATTATAGCACATACAATGCCTATGACACATTATGACACACACCGCAATGACCTTGAGACATTATACCACAATGCCCGTGATATAGTATACCATACACCGTAATGCCTGTGACACATACCGCAATGCCCTGCCCGTTATACCCTATGCCACACACCGCAATGCCCGTTATGTATTATGCCACACTGCAATGACCCTGAGACATTATACCACATACCACAATGCCCGTGATATAGTATACCACACACCGTAATGCCTGACACATTATGACACACACCGCAATGTCCGTGATACATTATGCCACACACTGCAATGACCCTGAGACATTATACCACATATCACAATGCCCGCGATATAGTATACCATACACCGTAATGCCTGTGACACATTATGACACACACCGCAATGTCCGTGATACATTATGCCACACACCGTAATGCCCATTACACATTAAGTCCTACAGTAAGGCTTCTAATTACTTTTCAATTACCTTCTCGTTGTCAGGGGTTTCATGCACTGGGTGTCATGCTCGTTGCCAGGTGTTTCATGCACTGGGTGTCATGCTCGTTGTCAGGTGTTTCATGCACTGGGTGTCATGCTCGTTGCTAGGAGGTAGTCCTTGTTGCTAGGGCTGTGCTCCCAGTGCCACATATGACCCCAGTGCCAGATATTCCCCCACGGTGCCAGGTACTCACATGCCCCCGGTGCCAAATATAGCCCCCCCCATGTGCCAGGTACACATATACCCCCCCCCCCCCCAGTGCCACATATGCCCCCAGTGCCAGATATTCCCCCCCAGTGCCACATATGCCCCCAGTGCCAGATATTCCCCCCGTGCCAGATATGCCGCCAGTGCCATATATTCCCCCCAGTGCCACATATGCCCCCAGTGCCAGATATCCCCCCTAGTGCCAGACATCCCCCCCCCAGTGCCAGACATCCCCCCCCAGTGCCATATATGCCCCAGTGCCAGACATCCCCCCCCAGTGCCAGATATCCCCCCCAGTGCCAGACATCCCCCCCCAGTGCCATATATGCCCCAGTGCCAGACATCCCCCCCAGTTCCATATATGCCCCAGTGCCAGACATCCCCCCCCCAGTGCCAGATATCCCCCCCAGTGCCAGACATCCCCCCCCCCAGTGCCATATATGCCCCAGTGCCAGATATCCCCCCTAGTGCCAGACATCTCCCCCCCAGTGCCATATATGCCCCAGTGCCAGACATCCCCCCCCAGTGCCAGATATCCCCCCCAGTGCCAGATATCCCCCCCCCCAGTGCCATATATGCCCCAGTGCCAGCTATCCCCCCTAGTGCCAGACATCTCCCCCCCAGTGCCATATATGCCCCAGTGCCAGACATCCCCCCCCCAGTGCCAGATATTCCCCCCAGTGCCGCCGTCGCCGCCGCCGCTTATTGGAGGGACACGGAGGGCACAGATCGCCTCTCCTGTGTCCCTCCTGCTGCATCATCTCCGGCGGCCGCGGGTCTAATAGGGGGAAGTGCCGTCCGTGAGCCAATTAGAGCTCACGGACGGCACTTTCCCCTATTAGACCCGCGGCCGCCGGAGATGATGCAGGAGGGACACAGGAGAGGCACATGCTGTGCCGTCCATGTCCCTCCAACAAGCGGCGGCGGGAAGGAGAAAGCAGACAGACATGCGGGCGCTCGTCCGCATGTCAGTCTGCTGTAATCAGTGGCGCCCCCGCAGCCCCTCGCCCCCAAGCCACCGCGAGGGCTGCGGGGGCAGTAGTTACGCCACTGCAGTGGTGGTGTATTGTGCTGCATCAGTCCAGGCACAGTGGTGGTGTCCTCTGCTGCCATATGTCCAGTGCTGCTGTATAAATCCAGTCCATTCCAGCGGTGCTGTGTTGTCCTGCATCAGTCCAGTGGTGGTGTCCATGTGATGCTGTATAAGTCCAGTGGTACTGCCGTATATGTCCAGTGGTACTGCCGTATATGTCCAGTGATACTGCCGTATATGTCCAGTGGTACTGCCATATAAATCCAGTGATACTGCCGTATATGTCCAGTGGTACTGCCGTATAATTCCAGTGATACTGCTTTAAGGCCCTCATTCCGAGTTGATCGCTAGCTGCTTTCGTTCGCAGCGCAGCTATCAGGCAAAAAATCGGCAATTCTGCGCATGCGTATGGGGCGTACTGCGCATGCGCGTTGTACTTTCACAAAAGCCGATGCAGTTTTACACAAGGTCTAGAGACGCTTTTCAGTCGCATTGCTGGCCGCAGAGTGATTGACAGAAAGTGGGTGTTTCTGGGTGGTAACTGACCGTTTTCGGGGAGTGTGTGAAAAAACGCAGGCGTGCCAGATAAAAATGCAGGAGTGGCTGGAAAAACGTAGGCGTGGCTGGCCGAACTCAGGGTGTGTTTGTGACGTCAAAACAGGAACTAAATAGTCTGAAGTGATCGCAAGCTAGGAGTAGGTCTCGAGTTGCACAATCTTTTTTTGTAGCAGCGCTGCGAACCTTTCGTTTGCACTTCTGCTAAGCTAAGATACACTCCCAGAGGGTGGCGGCTTAGCGTTTGTATGGCTGTTAAAAGCAGCTAGCGAGCGAACAACTGGGAATGAGGACCTATATGTCCAGGGGTACTGCCGTATAAACCCAGTGGTATTGGCGTATAAATCCAGTCCAGTGATACTGCCGTATATGTCCAGTGGTACTGCCGTATAAATACAGTGATACTGCCGTATATGTCCAGTGGTACTGCCATATAAATCCAGTGGAACTGGCGTATAAATCCAGTCCAGTGATACTGCCATATATGTCCAGTGATACTGCCGTATAAGTCCAGTGGTACTGCCATATAATTCCAGTAATACTGCCGTATATGTCCAGTGATATTGCTGTATATGTCCAGTGGTACTGGCGTATAAATCCAGTGGTACTGGCATATAAATCCAGTCCAGTGGTACTGCCGTATAAGTCCAGTCCAGTGGTGCTGCCATATAAGTTCAGTGGTGCTGTCCTGTGCTGTATATTATTTACTCCAAATAATTTTTACAGGGTTTGCCCGGTGTGGTGTCGAGGTACGCTCTCCTTTGCTGCATTTTGTTATATAACTCCTGAAAAATAATGGAGAACAAAAATTTAGAGGATAAAATAGGGAAAGATCAAGAACCACTTCCTCCTACTGCTGCTGCTGCTGCTGCTTTTGTTGCTGCTGGGAGTCGATCGTCATCCCAGAGGGGAAGTTGGAAGACCACTTGTACCACTTCAACTAAGCAAATGACTGTCCAACAGTCCTTTGCAAGGAAGATGAAATATGACAGCAGTCATCCTGTTGCAAAGCGAATAACTGAGGCCTTGACAGCTACGTTGGTGTTAGACGTGCATCCAGTATCCACCATTAGTGCAGTGGGACTGCAGTGCCAATCCTAGATGGGCCAGGTGTTTGTGCCGCACACTTGTGTCACATAGCTCAGCCATACAGCTACCTCATTGCACCTCTTCTACTTCTTTGCATGATGTGCTGTTTGGGGACTATTTTTTTTTAAGTGCCATCCTCTCTGCCACTGTAGTGCCACTCCTAGATGGGCCAGGTGTTTGTGCCGCACACTTGTGTCGCTTAGCTTAGCCATCCAGCTAGTTCATTGCACCTCTTTTTCTTCTTTGCATCATGTGCTGTTTGTGGCCTATTTTTAAATCTGCCATCCTGTCTACCACTGCAGTGCCACTCCTAGATGGGCCAGGTGTTTGTGTCGCACACTTGTGTCACTTAGCTTAGTCATACAGCCACCTTGGTGCAATCTTTTGGCCTAAAAACAATATTGTGAGGTGTGAGGTATTCAGAATAGACTGGAAATGAGTGGAAATGAATGTTATTGAGGTTAATAATACGTATGATCAAAATTACCCCCAAATTCTGTGATTTTAGCTGTTTTTATGATTTTTTTAAAAATCATCCAGATCCAAAACCAAAACCAAAGCATGAAAGGGTGGTTTTGGCACAACCAATCCAGATCCAAAACATAAGCATTGATCCAGAACCAAAGCCAAAACACAAAACACAAAAAGTGCCTGCCGCACATTTCTAATACACACACACACACACACACACACACACACACACACACACACACACACACACACACACACACACACACACACACACAAAACTTTTTGGTCCTCCTCTTTTTCTATGCAGATATCTCTATAGGGGTGTTAGTTTGAGCATCGCTCTGTAAATTTGTTTAATGAACATATGGAAATACAATTACAGTTGCCTGAGCACGATTCTAAATTACTGTACATGTCATTTATGTTAACATGAAACTACAATCATTGCTACTTATCTGTAACAGTAAAATAAAACTGCAAACAAAGAATCACAGCAATTTGTCTAATAGTGTACGCCCTCTTGTGGCACTATGAAAAATATCATTCAGTTTTTAATAGACTGTTAAAACTCTATTTTGTTAACAAAATGAAAGGTAAAAACCAAGGGGCTGATTCAGAGGTGGACGCAGCTCACACCCAGCTGCATCTTTGGATGCAGAATATGTTAATATCACATTACACATAGTGGGGGGTATTCAATTGTTTGAAAAGTCAGTTGGGTGTCTGTTTTTTCCTATTAAATAGACAGGGAAAAACAGACTTTTCAAACAATTGAATATATCCCAACGTCTGCGTGTAGATAGGCGCCTCCTGCCAGCAATTCTGATCAGCTGCTGCATCCGAAGATGCAGCACGGGATCAACTGCAAGAACACTGGACATCTCAGTAACCCTCTGGATACTCAGGATGTATGGTGTAATCACACAGCAGAGGCCAGGAAATCTGTATAGGAAGACGCATACTCTGGCCTCAGTATGCCTACAAAACAGGATGTTCACTGTAGCCAAAAAACGGCCACAGTATGTCAATCACATCACATATGCAGATCAATATTCACCTGGGATGTACACACACAAATGGGGATGAGAACACCTCTAAGTGTGGCTAATTGGGATATACCACTGAACCAATGTTTTATAATAATGTATGTCTACTGATCACTACTGTAAATCTTTGTACAAAGAATTGTGATATTTATCCTTATATTTTCACTATAGTGAAATATTACTAATGTATTATAATAAAAGCATATACGTTATGGAGAAATATAAGGATAATGCAAGTCACCATGCATTAGCATATTTCAAGCAGAATCTTTTGGATACATATTTGTCAGTCATTACTTCACTTCACTCAGCAGTGGACTTTAAGCAGTATAGTAATAAAACCTGTATTTGTTTATGATTCTACTAATCTGGGATAAAATGTAATGATAATGAAAAAATCTGTGACAAGAGAAAGGTTTCCCTATTAACATCCATGTAAAACCTAAGTGAGTCTTCAAAGGGCTGATGTAAAATTCACTGAGGGCATGGCAATGGGATTACAATGCAATTACGTGCTATGCAGAGGTGGATGGAATCTGACAGTTTTCAGATGTAACCAGTATAGAGCTGGTGGAAATGCGAGTTTGCACCAGTGTACAAGGGTACAACTTATACGGGCGAATATATGAATATAATTCGTGCGCACAATTCAGAAGGAATTACCGTATGTCCAAGTTGCGCTCAATTCTGCATTAGCCCAAAATGTTTAGCTTTTATGATTTATTGACATTTATTTATTTTAATACATTACCATCAGAACACACTGTAATCATCTGCCTTCAAAATGATAGCATGTGGGTGTTGATCCTCCCATGACATCTTCACATTTGCTGTATTTAGCATGTACCAGCAAATGACATATAACTGGGAGGCCTACAAGTCTCCTTGGTATTGCTCAGCTGTGGAGATCTTACACAGTATCACCTGCTCTCACCTGCTTGTTAGCTCTTCCCTGACAGTGCTGAAGATAATCAGCAGAGGACCCAATTACAGTACACGCCAGGACCTTGCTAAATACAACCAAAGTAAAGGAGTACAGATATTGACTGCACTCATCCATGTAACTGAAGGTACAAGAAGGGGGTACTATGTTACTTTTGGTCCACACTTTTCTGTGAGGATTCTTGACAAGCAAAAGGAAAACAAAATGATGTATTTAAGAGATACAGGGGAAGATGTACTAAGCAGTGATAAAAATGGAAAAGTGAGCCAGTGGAGAAATTGCCCATGGCAACCAATCAGCACTGACGTAACATTTATAATTTGCATACTATAAAAGTATACAAAGAAGCTGATTCTCCACTTGATCACTTCTCCACTTTTATGATTGCTTGTCCCCCACAGGTTGATGCTGTGCTGCATGTACGTGTGCCTGTTTGGGAAGTCTTTTTCTCATGGTTTTTCACAATGAGCAAAGAGATGGATTGAGGGGGAGTCACAGGGGGTAAGTACCCTGAGCCCCCCTGATATAAGGGGGCCCCCTGCCGCTCACCACAGATTAGATCTTAAACACCGACCGCAGCGCCGCAACAGCAGGCACTAGCAGCTGCTGAGATGTGCTGCTGGCGACCACCCATTTGAAAGCCTGCGCTGGTTCTCATTGTATAACTGACTGGCCGGGCGGCTTGCAGGGTGGAGCTGGCCCAGTGGGGTTGAAGGGGGAGGGAGAGGAGATGGCGGGCAGCCAAGGCGCACACTGAGCTGGCATATTTCTGTGGAGGGACATTCTGCAGACACTTCAGTGTGTGCAGCTAGTCACCTCAACCTAGAAAAGTAAGCCAGTGTGTTGCTGTTTTTTTGTTATCAATTAAAATTAAATACAGTAAATAGAATATCTATCTATCTATCTATCTATCTATCTATCTATCTATCTATCTATCTGTCTGTGTATATATATATATATATATATATATATATATATAAAATGTATATATATATATATATATATATACACATATATATATATATATATATATATATGTACATATGTATGTACAGTATATGTGTATATATATTAGGGATGAGCGGGTTCGGTTCCCTGAGAAATTAACCCTACTGAACATCACATCCCAAGCCCAGATCTGAGTCCGGTTCGGGACTTCCCGCCAGACTCGGAAACCAGAACAAGGCAAAACGTCATCATCCCGCTGTCGGATTCTCGCGGGTTTTGGATTCCATATAAGGAGCCACGCATCGCCGCCATTTTCACTCCAGTCCTGGAGAGTGTAGCGAAAGGACGTGTCTCCTCAGTGTCTGTGCAGGAAAGTGGTGTAGTGTGTGAGATGGCGACCTGCTCTTATGTGTCATTCCAGTGCTGTCTTGTGCTGCATCAGTCCAGTGGTGGTGTCTTGTGCTGCATCAGTCCAGTCACAGTGGTGGTGTCCTGTGCTGCCATAAATCCAGTGCTGCTGTATAAGCCCAGTCCAGTGCATTGGTGCTGTGTTGTGCTGCATCAGTCCAGTGATGGTGACCTGTGCTGCCATAAGTCCAGTGGTGGTGTCCTGTGCTGCCATAAGTCTAGTGCTGCTGCTGTATAAGTCCAGTGCAGTGGTGCTGTGTTGTGCTGCATCAGTCCAGTGGTGGTGTCCTGTGCTGCCAAAAGTGCAGTGGTGGTGCCCTGTACTACCATATGTCCAGTGATGCTGCCGTATAAGTCCAGGGGTACTGCCGTATAAATCCAGGGGTACTGCCGTATAAGTCCATTGATACTGCTGTAAAAGTCATGGGGTACTGCCGTATAAGTCCAGGGGTACTGCTGTATAAGTCCTGTGGTACTGCCATATAAGTCCAGGGGTACTGCCGTATAAGTCCATTGGTACTGCCGTATGAGTCCAGAGGTACTGACGTATTAGTCCAGTCCAGTGGGACAGCCTCATAAGTCCAGGGGTACTGCCGTAAAAGTCCAGGGGTACTGCTGTATAAGTCATGGGGTACTGTTGTATAAGTTCAGTCCAGTGGTGCAGCTGTATAAGTTCAGGGGTACTGCCGTTTAAGTCCAGGAGTACTGCTGTATAAGTCCATGGGTACTGCCGTATAAGTCCAGTGGTACTGCTGTATAAGTCCAGTACAGTGGTGAAGCCATATAAGTTCAGGAGTACTGCTGTATAAGTCCGGGGGTACTGCCGTATAAGTCCAGTGGTACTGCCGTATAAGTCCAGGGGTACTGACTTATAAGTCCAGTGGTACTGCCGTATAAGTCCAGGGGTACTGATGTATAAGTCCAGTGGTACTGCCGTATAAGTCCATGGGTACTGCTGTATAAGTACAGTGGTACTGCTGTATAAGTCCAGTCCAGTGGTGCAGCCGTATAAGTTCAGGGGTACTGCCGTATAGGTCATGGGGTACTGTCGTATAAGTCCAGGGGTACTGCCGTATAAGTCCAGGGGTACTGCCATATAAATCCAGTGGTACTGCCGTATAAGTCCATTCATACTGCTGTAAAAGTCATGGGGTACTGCCATATAAGTCCAGGGGTACTGCTGTATAAGTCCAGTGGTACTGCCGTATAAGTCCAGGGGTAATGCCGTATAAGTCCATTGGTACTGCCGTAAAAGTCCAGGGGTAATGCTGTATAAGTTCAGTCCAGTGGTGCAGCCATATAAGTTCAGAGGTACTGCCGTTTAAGTCCAGGAGTACTGCTGTATAAGTCCATGGGTACTGCCGTATAAGTCCAGTGGTACTGCTGTATAAGTCCAGTCCAGTGGTGCAGCCATATAAGTTCAGAGGTACTGCTGTATAAGTCCAGGGATACTGCCGTATAAGTCCAGTGGTACTGCAATATAAGTCATGGGGTACTGACGTATAAGTCCAGTGGTACTGCCGTATAAGTCCACGGGTACTGCCATATAAGTCCAGTGGTACTGCCATATAAGTCCAGTGATACTGATGTATAAGTCCAGTCCAGTGGTGCAGCCGTATAAGTTCAGGGGTACTGCCGTATAAGTCCACTGGTACTGTCGTTTAAGTCCAGTGGTACTGCCATATAAGTCCAGGGTACTGCTGTATAAGTCATAGGGTACTGCTGTATAAGTCCAGTGGTACTGCCATATAAATTCAAGGGTACTACCATATAAGTCCAGGGTACTGCTGTATAAGTCATAGGGTACTGCCGTATAAGTCCAGTCCAGTGGTGCAGCCATATAAGTTCAGGGGTACTGCCGTATAAGTCCAGGGGTACTGCCATATAAGTCCAGGGGTACTGCCATATAAGTCCAGTCCAGTGGTGCAGCCATATAAGTCCAGGGGTATGGCCGTATAAGTCCAGTGGTACTGCCGTACAATTCCAGGGGTACTGCCATATAAATCCAGTCCAGTGGTGCAGCCGTATAAGTCCAGGGGTACGGCCGTATAAGTCCAGTGGTACTGCCGTACAAGTCCAGGGGTACTGCCGTATAAGTCCAGTCCAGTGGTGCAGCCGTATAAAGCCAGTAGTACTGCCGTATAAGTCCAGTGGTACTGTCGTATAAGTCCAAGGGTACAGTATAAGTCCACCAATACTGTGCGTGCATTACATCTTGGCAAATTCCAGCACGTCCCATGTTTTGTACCTACAATTAATCTGGCGGTGCATAATTTTTTGAAAAATGACAGTGGCGTGCAGGAGATGCTGCATGCCACTCCTAGATGGGCCAGGTGTTTGTGCCGCACACTTGTGTCACTTAGCAAAGTCATCCAGCTACCTTATTGCACCTATTTTTCTTCTTTGCATAATGTGCTGTTTGGGGCCTATTTTTAAAAGTGCCATCCTGTCTGACACTGCAGTGCCACTCCTAGATGGGCCAGGTGTTTCTGCCGCACACTTGTGTCGCTTAGCATAGTCATCCAGCTACCTCGGTGCAACCTTTTGGCCTAAAAACAATATTGTGAGGTGTGAGGTGTTCAGAATAGACTGGAAGTGAGTGGAAATTAATGTTATTGTGGTTAATCATAGCTTAGGATCAAAATTACCCCCAAATTCTGTGATTTTTTTACTGTTTTTGTGTTTTTTTCAAAAATAACCCACATCCAAAACAAAACCCAATAGGGTGGTTTTGGCAAAACCAATCCAGATCTAAAACACGAGCGAGGATCCAGATCCAAAACCAAAACACAAAACATGAAAAAAGTGCCCGCTGCACATCTCTAATATATACAGGGGTAACTATATGCAAGGTGACTTATACTTACCCCTGAGGAAGTCCCACATAAGACGTAAGGGACGAAACGCATTGGGCTCTTTACCGCTACCTCTCCATTGATGAGCACTACCAAATAAGCATGTTTACATTTTTTTAAACTGTACGAACCCATCTTTATGTTTGCTATTGTGAATAAATGTTGTTAAAACGTTATTACACTATTAGCCTTCTTTTTTTGGGGGGGAAATTTGGTCTTACGGTACCACTTTATATTGAGGATCGCACAGCAGGATAGTGTCCTCGAAAAAAAGTGAGTTGGTGCCTTTATTTAAACTAGTGATGAGCGGGTTCGGTTTCTCGGAAACCGAACCCCCCCGAACTTCACCCATTTTACACGGGTCCGAGGCAGGTTCGAACCTTCCCGCCTTGCTCGGCTACCCCGAGCGCGCCCGAACGTCATCATCCCGCTGTCGGATTCTCGCGAGATTCGGATTCTATATAAGCAGCCGCGCGTCGCCGCCATTTTCACTCGTGCATTGGAGATGATAGGGAGAGGACGTGGCTGGCGTCCTCTCCGTTTATTGTTGAACTTGATTGCTTTATTGCTTATTTGTGGGGAGGACTGGGGAGCAGCTGTTCTGAGGAGTACAGTGCAGAGTTTTGCTGATCAGTGACCACCAGTTTTATCCATTCTCTGCCTGAAAAAAACGCTCCATATCTGTGCTCAGTGTGCTGCATAATATATCTGTGCTCACACTGCTTAATTGTGGGGACTGGGGAGCAGCTGTATTATATAGCAGGAGTACAGTGCAGAGTTTTGCTGACAGTGACCACCAGTATACTATGTCTGCCTGAAAAACACTCCATATCTGTGCTCAGTGTGCTGCTTTATTGTGGGGACTGGGGACCACCAGTATAATTAATATTATATAGGAAGAGTACAGTGCAGAGTTTTGCTGACCAGTGACCACCAGTATACTATATATAGCAGTACGATACGGAAGGCCACTGCTGTGCCTACCTCTGTGTCGTCATTAGGTATACTATCCATCTACATTCTATACCTGTGGTGCATTTTAGTTTTGCAGTTTGCTGACACAGTGACCACCAGTATACTATATATAGCAGTACGATACGGAAGGCCACTGCTGTGCCTACCTCTGTGTCGTCATTAAGTATACTATCCATCTACATTCTATACCTGTGGTGCATTTTAGTTTTGCAGTTTGCTGACACAGTGACCACCAGTATACTATATATAGCAGTACGATACGGAAGGCCACTGCTGTGCCTACCTCTGTGTTGTCATTAAGTATACTATCCATCTACATTCTATACCTGTGGTGCATTTTAGTTTTGCAGTTTGCTGACACAGTGACCACCAGTATACTATATATAGCAGTACGATACGGAAGGCCACTGCTGTGCCTACCTCTATGTCGTCATTAAGTATACTATCCATCTACATTCTATACCTGTGGTGCATTTTAGTTTTGCAGTTTGCTGACACAGTGACCACCAGTATACTATATATAGCAGTACGATACGGAAGGCCACTGCTGTGCCTACCTCTGTGTCGTCATTAAGTATACTATCCATCTACATTCTATACCTGTGGTGCATTTTAGTTTTGCAGTTTGCTGACACAGTGACCACCAGTATACTATATATAGCAGTACGATACGGAAGGCCACTGCTGTGCCTACCTCTGTGTCGTCATTAAGTATACTATCCATCTACATTCTATACCTGTGGTGCATTTTAGTTTTGCAGTTTGCTGACACAGTGACCACCAGTATACTATATATAGCAGTACGATACGGAAGGCCACTGCTGTGCCTACCTCTGTGTCGTCATAAAGTATACTATCCATCTACATTCTATACCTGTGGTGCATTTTAGTTGTGCGCAGTATATATAGTAGTAGGCCATTGCTATTGATACTGGCATATAATTCCACACATTAAAAAATGGAGAACAAAAATGTGGAGGGTAAAATAGGGAAAGATCAAGATCCACTTCCACCTCGTGCTGAAGCTGCTGCAACTAGTCATGGCCGAGACGATGAAATGCCATCAACGTCGTCTGCCAAGGCTGATGCCCAATGTCATAGTAGAGAGCATGTAAAATCCAAAAAACAAAAGTTCAGTAAAATGACCCAAAAATCTAAATTGAACGCGTCTGAGGAGAAGCGTAAACTTGCCAATATGCCATTTACGACACGGAGTGGCAAGGAACGGCTGAGGCCCTGGCCTATGTTCATGGCTAGTGGTTCAGCTTCACATGAGGATGGAAGCACTCATCCTCTCGCTAGAAAAATGAAAAGACTTAAGCTGGCAAAAGCACAGCAAAGAACTGTGCGTTCTTCTAAATCACAAATCCCCAAGGAGAGTCCAATTGTGTCGGTTGCGATGCCTGACCTTCCCAACACTGGACGGGAAGAGCTTGCGCCTTCCACCATTTGCACGCCCCCTGCAAGTGCTGGAAGGAGCACCCGCAGTCCAGTTCCTGATAGTCAAATTGAAGATGTCACTGTTGAAGTACACCAGGATGAGGATATGGGTGTTGCTGGCGCTGGGGAGGAAATGGACAACGAGGATTCTGATGGTGAGGTGGTTTGTTTAAGTCAGGCACCCGAGGAGACACCTGTTGTCCGTGGGACGAATATGGCCATTGACATGCCTGGTCATAATACAGTGTGGAATTATTTCAACACAAATGCGGACAACAGGTGTCAAGCCATGTGTTGCCTTTGTCAAGCTGTAATAAGTAGGGGTAAGGACGTTAACCACCTCGGAACATCCTCCCTTATACGTCACCTGCAGCGCATTCATCATAAGTCAGTGACAAGTTCAAAAACTTTGGATGACAGCGGAAGCAGTCCACTGACCACTAAATCCCTTCCTCTTGTAACCAAGCTCCTGCAAACCACACCACCAACTCCCTCAGTGTCAATTTCCTCCTTACCCAGGAAAGCCAATAGTCCTGCAGGCCATGTCACTGTCAAGTCTGACGAGTCCTCTCCTGCTTGGGATTCCTCCGATGCATCCTTGAGTGTAACGCCTACTGCTGCTGGCACTGCTGTTGTTGCTGCTGGGAGTCGATCGTCATCCCAGAGGGGAAGTCGGAAGACCACTTGTACTACTTCCAGTAAGCAATTGACTGTCCAACAGTCCTTTGCGAGGAAGATGAAATATCACAGCAGTCATCCTGCTGCAAATCAGATAACTCAGGCCTTGGCAGCCTGGGCGGTGAGAAACGTGGTTCCGGTATCCATCGTTAATTCAGAGGCAACTATACACTTGATTGAGGTACTGTGTCCCGGTACCAAATACCATCTAGGTTCCATTTCTCTAGGCAGGCGATACCGAAAATGTACACAGACCTCAGAAAAAGACTCACCAGTGTCCTAAAAAATGCAGTTGTACCCAATGTCCACTTAACCACGGACATGTGGACAAGTGGAGCAGGGCAGACTAAGGACTATATAACTGTGACAGACCACTGGGTAGATGTATTGCCTCCCGCAGCAAGAACAGCAGCGGCGGCACCAGTAGCAGCATCTCGCAAACGCCAACTCGTTCCTAGGCAGGCTATGCTTTGTATCACCGCTTTCCATAAGAGGCACACAGCTGACAACCTCTTACGGGAACTGAGGAAGATCATCGCAGAATGGCTTACCCCAATTGGACTCTCCTGGGGATTTGTGACATCGGACAAGGCCAGCAATATTGTGCGTGCATTACATATGGGCAAATTCCAGCACGTCCCATGTTTTGCACATACATTGAATTTGGTGGTGCAGAATTATTTAAAAAACGACAGGGGCGTGCAAGAGATGCTGTCGGTGGCCCGAAGAATTGCGGGCCACTTTCGGCATTCAGGCACCGCGTACAGAAGACTGGAGCACCACCAAACATTCCTGAACCTGCCCTGCCATCATCTGAAGCAAGAGGTGGTAACGAGGAGGAATTCAACCCTCTATATGCTTCAGAGGATGGAGGAGCAGCAAAAGGCCATTCAAGCCTAAACATCTGCCCACGATATAGGCAAAGGAGGGGGAATGCACCTGACTCAAGCGCAGTGGAGAATGATTTCAACATTGTGCAAGGTTCTGCAACCCTTTGAACTTGCCACACGTGAAGTCAGTTCAGACACTGCCAGCCTGAGTCAGGTCATTCCCCTCATCAGGCTTTTGCAGAAGAAGCTGGAGACATTGAAGGAGGAGCTAAAACAGAGCGATTCCGCTAGGCATGTGGGACTTGTGGATGGAGCCCTTAATTCGCTTAACCAGGATTCACGGGTGGTCAATCTGTTGAAATCAGAGCACTACATTTTGGCCACCGTGCTCGATCCTAGATTTAAAACCTACATTGTATCTCTCTTTCCGGCAGACACAAGTTTGCAGAGGTTCAAAGACCTGCTGGTGAGAAAATTGTCAAGTCAAGCGGAACGTGACCCGTCAACATCTCCTCCTTCACATTCTCCCGGAACTGGGGGTGCGAGGAAAAGGCTAAGAATTCCGAGCCCACCCGCTGGCGGTGATGCAGGGCAGTCTGGAGCGAGTGCTGACATCTGGTCCGGACTGAAGGACCTGCCAACCATTACTGACATGTCGTCTACTGTCACTGCATATGATTCTGTCACCATTGAAAGAATGGTGGAGGATTATATGAGTGACCGCATCCAAGTAGGCACGTCAGACAGTCCGTACGTATGCTGGCAGGAAAAAGAGGCAATTTGGAGGCCCTTGCACAAACTGGCTTTATTCTACCTAAGTTGCCCTCCCTCCAATGTGTACTCCAAAAGAGTGTTTAGTGCAGCCGCTCACCTTGTCAGCAATCGGCGTACGAGGTTACTTCCAGAAAATGTGGAGAAGATGATGTTCATCAAAATTAATTATAATCAATTCCTCCGTGGAGACATTCACCAGCAGCAATTGCCTCCAGAAAGTACACGGGGACCTGAGATGGTGGATTCCAGTGGGGACGAATTAATAATCTGTGAGAAGGGGGATGTACACAGTGAAAGGGGTGAGGAATCGGAGGATGATGATGAGGTGGACATCTTGCCTCTGTAGAGCCAGTTTGTGCATGGAGAGATTGATTGCTTCTTTTTTGGTGGGGGCCCAAACCAACCAGTCATTTCAGTCACAGTCATGTGGCAGACCCTGTCACTGAAATGATGGGTTCGGTAAAGTGTGCATGTCCTGTTTATACAACATAAGGGTGGGTGGGAGGGCCCAAGGACAATTCCATCTTGCACCTCTTTTTTCTTTCAATTTTCTTTGCATCATGTGCTGTTTGGGGACAAGTTTTTTGAAGTGCCATCCTGCCTGACACTGCAGTGCCACTCCTAGATGGGCCAGGTGTTTGTGTCGGCCACTTGTGTCGCTTAGCTTAGCCATCCAGCGACCTTGGTGCACCTCTTTTTTTCTTTGCATCATGTGCTGTTTGGGGACAATTTTTTTGAAGTGCCATCCTGCCTGACACTGCAGTGCCACTCCTAGATGGGCCAGGTGTTTGTGTCGGCCACTTGTGTCGCTTAGCTTAGTCACACAGCGACCTTGGTGCGCCTCTTTTTTTCTTTGCATCATGTGCTGTTTGGGGACAATTTTTTTGAAGTGCCATCCTGCCTGACACTGCAGTGCCACTCCTAGATGGGCCAGGTGTTTGTGTCGGCCACTTGTGTCGCTTAGCTTAGTCACACAGCGACCTTGGTGCACCTCTTTTTTTCTTTGCATCATGTGCTGTTTGGGGACAATTTTTTTGAAGTGCCATCCTGCCTGACACTGCAGTGCCACTCCTAGATGGGCCACGTGTTTGTGTCGGCCACTTGTGTCGCTTAGCTTAGCCATCCAGCGTCCTCGGTTCAAATTGTGGGACTAAAAATAATATTGTGAGGTGTGAGGTGTTCAGAATAGACTGGAAATGAGTGGAAATTATGGTAATTGAGGTTAATAATACTATGGGATCAAAATGACCCCCAAATTCTATGATTTAAGCTGTTTTTTAGGGTTTTTTGAAAAAAACACCCGAATCCAAAACACACCCAAATCCGACAAAAAATTTTCGGTGAGGTTTTGCCAAAACGCGTCCGAATCCAAAACACGGCCGCGGAACCGAATCCAAAACCAAAACACAAAACCCGAAAAATGTCCAGTGCACATCTTTAATTTAAACCCATAAAGGGTGAATTTTTTTGATTACTTGTGTGGAGAGTCACACGGTTTTTTATAGTGGCTTTCACTACTTTGCACATAACTTTTTTTCTGCTAACTTGCACAATGTCACTTACAGTATCACTTTATAAGAAAAAGTGCACATTATTCATACAACCCTTTGTCTGCCCATGTGACCACACCACCTGATGATTGCATCCACATAAGGAACAAAGGACAGAGGCC
Source organism: Pseudophryne corroboree (assembly GCF_028390025.1). Lineage (NCBI taxonomy): Eukaryota > Metazoa > Chordata > Amphibia > Anura > Myobatrachidae > Pseudophryne > Pseudophryne corroboree. The sequence goes on along the minus strand of NC_086444.1, from coordinate 809,233,825 downwards.
CTCATTCCGAGTCGTTCGCTCTGTAATTTTCTTCGCATCGCAGCATTTTTCTGCTTAGTACGCATGCGTAATGTTCGCACTGCGACTGCGCCAAGTAATTTTGCTATGAAGATAGTTTTTTTACTCACGGCTTTTTCTTCGCTCCGGCGATCGTAGTGTGATTGAATGGGTGTTACTGGGCGGAAACACGGCGTTTTATGGGCGTGTGGATAAAAACGCTACCGTTTTCGGAAAAAACGCGGGAGTGGCTGGAGAAACGGGGGAGTGTCTGGGCGAACGCTGGGTGTGTTTATGATGTCAAACCAGGAACGACAAGCACTGAACTGATCGCAGATGCCGAGTAAGTCTGAAGCTACTCTGAAACTGCTAAGTAGTTTGTAATCGCAATATTGCGAATACATCGTTCGCAATTTTAAGAAGCTAAGATTCACTCCCAGTAGGCGGCGGCTTAGCGTGTGTAACTCTGCTAAAATCGCCTTGCGAGCGAACAACTCGGAATGAGGGCCAGAGGCAAAGAATCTCAGAGAAAGATACTGCTATGGGCATTCTCCTCTCTTTTGTCTGGTACGCACTACGCATATGACTTATAAAGATTCATACAGAATGATTAGTCACAGTTATAGCATTGAAGGCACAGAGGTTTTACTCCTAACGAACAATCTCTTATGACTTTCCGGAATAAGAGACAATTGAAAATCTCTTTTGCTGCCACTATAATTAGGAGTTCTGTTAAAACGACTTAATTATTTATTATATATTTGTTTTTATTCTAAGTACGAGTTATTGTAAATATTTAAGGTGAAAGCGCATTTTACACCCTTTTGCATATATATATATATATATATATATATATATATACATATATAAGAGCAAACACAAGCCGCACTCTCCACTAAAATGTTCTTAGAACTCTTTAATCACTTCACCTCTCTTACATAGCAGAGAGATTATTCATTGATTTACATATATCACAATATTTTCTCAGCAATACAGATTTTTTCACATATAGGTTACATTGGATATTGGCCCTCATTCCGAGTCGTTCGCTCGGTATTTTTCATCGCATCGCAATGAAAATCCGCTTAGTATGCATGCGCAATATTCGCACTGCGACTGCGCCAAGTAATTTAACAATGAAGATAGTATTTTTACTCACGGCTTTTTCATCGCTCCGGCGATCGTAATGTGATTGACAGGAAATGGGTGTTACTGGGCGGAAACACGGCGTTTTATGGGCGTGTGGATGAAAACGCTACCGTTTCCGGAAAAAACGCAGGAGTGGCTGGAGAAACGGGGGAGTGTCTGAGCGAACGCTGGGTGTGTTTGTGACGTCAAACCAGGAACGACAAGCACTGAACTGATCGCACAGGCAGAGTAAGGTTGAAGTTACTCAGAAACTGCAAAGTAGTTTGTAATCGCAATATTGCGAATACATCGGTCGCAATTTTAAGAAGCTAAGATACACTCCCAGTAGGCGTAGGCTTAGCGTGTGTAACTCTGCTAAATTCGCCTTGCGACCGATCAACTCGGAATGAGGGCCATTGATTTTAAGTTGTTCATTGAAATGTAGATTTTGTGTCTTTTTGTGAATAGGTGTTTTGTCTTGAACGGCGCGGATGACAGCCGAAGTCGACCGACACAAACACCGCGAGGTGTATAAAAATTAAAGGCACCATAACTATGGACTGTGGCCCTCATTCCGAGTTGTTCGCTCTGTAATTTTCTTTGCATCGCAGCGATTTTCCGCTAATTGCGCATGCGCAATGTTCGCACTGCGACTGCGCCAAGTAAATTTGCTAAGAAGTTTGATATTTTACTCACAGCATTACGAGGTTTTTTCTTCGTTCTGGTGATCGGAGTGTGATTGACAGGAAGTGGGTGTTTCTGGGCGGAAACTGGCCGTTTTATGGGTGTGTGTGAAAAACGCTGCCGTTTCTGGGAAAAACGCGGGAGTGGCTGGAGAAACGGGGGAGTGTCTGGGCGAACGCTGGGTGTGTTTGTGACGTCAAACCAGGAACGACAAGCACTGAACTGATCGCACTGGAAGAGTAAGTCTCGAGCTACTCAGAAACTGCACAGAAAAATCTTTTCGCAATATTGCGAATACTTCGTTCGCAATTCTGCTAAGCTAAGATACACTCCCAGAGGGCGGCGGCTTAGCGTGTGTACTGCTACGAAAATCGGCTAGCGAGCGAACAACTCGGAATGAGGGCCAGTGATGGATATTTTTTGTAAAACAGCAACAGAGATCACATGTTACTTGGGTGGATACTGAGGACTTTTTGTTCCGAATGAGCATAAGCTTTGCTTTGCGAGGCAGATCAATCATGTTGTTGCTATATGACGTGTAAAAGCCATGCAATATCCAATGTAACCTATATGTGAAAAAATCTGTATTGCTGAGATAATATTGTGATATATGTAAATCAATGAATAATCTCTCTGCCATGTATGAGAGGTGATGTGATTAAAGAGTTCTAAGAACATTTTAGTGGAGAGTGCGGCTTGTGTTTGCTCTTATCTATCCCTGTATTTAGCAGGGAATTAAGGACGCACCCCTCAAGTTGTGTTAAAAATAGGAGTGTGCAAACATGTGTTTTCTATATACATATATATATATATATATATATATATATCTGTTAAAAAAGCATGTGAAGGGGGCACTCCATAGTGCATAAAAGTATTTAATAAAATCACATGGACAAACGTACTGTGTTGGAGTCCTCACCCCGCAATGCCGCTATTCAGTTAAAAGGAATTGTAATTGTGAACAGCTTCACGGGTCTGATCTATAAAAAAGGATCATAGCGTCATGTACTCCAGTCTTCTGACGAAGTCGATGACGAAATGCATTAAGGCGGAGTCAACTGACGCTCTTGCTCCCTGGGGCTGCTGAATCCTGAAGTCAACGGCTGGTGTGATCCTACTCTCGGCTCTCCAGCGATAGTGACCAACGGCGGGGTGAGGTTGGGCGGCTTCTGGTTCCAGTTATTGCCGGGAGATTATTGTGGAATCATGTGGTAACCAGCCCACACTGGTTGCTTGTTGGTACGAGTTGAATTTTACTGTGTACGTTTGTCCATGTGATTTTATGAAATACTTTTATGCAATATGGAGCGCCCATATGCTTTTTTAACAGATGTACTACATCCGTGGGAATTCGGATTGACCAAAGGGGAGCAGCGGTCCTTAAAAAACTGAGGAGGATCTAGTGACATTCTTCAGCATTTATTTTAATGCACTTGATTTCACAAGCACATTTGTGTTTTTCTATTTCTATGTGTACTCCAAAGTAGTGATCAGCGCTTTTTCTGTCTATATTTGCTATATATATATATATATATATATATATATATATATATATATATATAATAGTAGTCGAGGTGTCCGGCACTCGCCAAATTAAAAAACAACCTGCTGGGGTAATCTTTCTGGTAGACGGCACTCCCAGACCCAGATATTGTGAAAATCAATACAACCCAAAGGTTGTTATGTCTGTTGATGTTTCATGTAGTTAAACATTTTCTCAAGCAATCAGACATACTGTATACAGCAAGTGAACAGCCAGGTAAGCATAGCAAGCATATGGGCAAGCATAGATCTGTGCGACTTTGATGAGGGCCAAATTGTGATGGCTAGTGACTGGTCAGAGCATCTGCTTAACGACAGGTCTTGGGGTATGTTCCCGATGCAGCGGTTAGTACCTACCAAAAATGGTCAAAGAAAGTACAAGGGGTGAACCGACGATAGGGTCATACTGTAGGCGACAAAGGCTCATTGATGCATGTGGGGAGGGAAGGCTAGCTTGTCTGGTCCTATCCCATTCCTGCCTCCACCACCCCATCCTCTGTTAAGCCTCCATTTTATGACCTCTATCCCACTTCATCCCCAGAGACATGACACAGCTATTCAATTGTTATGTATGTATGTATGCACGTGTATATGATTAGTTTGTGGGGAAGACTTTAGGTCCCCCCTGTCTTAAATGCCCCGGGCCCTCCAAAACCTTAATCCGGCTCTGACTGAGCATGCTCCACATTCAGGTGTATACTGTATGGGAGTTGGGGCAGGGATTTAGCCATTACGACTGAAGAGGTGTACTGCGCTGTAAGAGGGCATTTTCTTTTATGAAGGTTCAGAGAGGACGTGTCAACAGATCTGCACCCTCTGCAGAGTGAGAAATAAGTGTAAATACGCTTGTTTACCTTCATAGAATTTACACCAAGTATAAGCTCATACAAGTGATGATGATAACAAGTATCAAACCAAGGGGACCATTTATCAATGAGAGATAAAACTCATTTTGATTGATAAAACTCATGGGGCCAATTCAATTGTTTTCCCCTACAGCTACCACCAGGGGGCGCAAAATAGAGCAATTCAATTTCCACTCCATTTAGATGCCCAGTAGTCTCGGAGCTGTAATTTTTTCTCGCATACTCCAGAGGTGCGAGAGAAAATGTGTTCAGACTCAGCATTTTGGGCATCCAAGCAGGAGTTTGGATGCCCAAAGCAGGGAGTTTAGAGGGGTTTAGCCTTTTTAGGCAGCTAAACCCAGTCTGTTTGAAATAATAAATAAAATTGTTTATTTGTAATTATTCTCTTATTCAGTTGGCAATAGCCGCAAGGATACTCCTCCTATGTTGCAAGGCAAAAATGTGTTATCATTATTATCTATTACTTTTATGGCACCACAAAGTTTCTGAGGTGACATACAGATGGGTTTTCCCTCATCTTTCTCGCAAATGGGCCGCACGTGCATACTAGTTGTATACACCATGTGACCCTATGGTTTGCAGGTACATACACAGAGCACATGCATACCTACATGCATGTTAGTCACAGCAGACATCTTGTGTTTGCTGTGGCTAGCAGCAAAGGTGTGGGGGCTCATACAGTATCTGTACAACAAATAGTCTTAGCATTAGTGTAACCTTACTTATCATAGGTACAATGCAGGGGCGTATTTATAATGGGTGCAGGGTGGGACCACACCGCGCAACCTACTTACTATGCACCTGTCACTGAAGAAATCTCAGGGAGCTCCCCGACAGCCCCACCTGGAGCCCAGTTCCACACACTTCTTTTGCCACTGGGAGTTACGCCATCGCTGCCATACATTATCATGTTTCATAAACCCTGAATCTACTTGGATAATAAATGGGATGAAAATGCGGTAATGAACGGCAAAAGAAAAAAAACCTTGAATACCCACATGACTCCACTCACCCACCTTATAGGCTCTTCTCCCCTCTTCAGTCTCATTTTGGGGGCCTCAATCTTCAGCACGACAGCTACATGACAGATGTGCTGCATGAATGCCTAAAGGCATTTAGGCAACACCCCACATCTCTCAAACCTCTAAAATATACTGCCGGTAATCCACCCCCATGCATGCTCATTCACCATCACTCCATAACAATTTATGTTGTGCGAATCTTATCTCCGATCCCCTCGCCGAAGGAACAGATTTCCAACAGCAGGTATGAGAGAGAGAGACACATGGGGGAGTGAGACATACACAAATGGAGGGAGCGAGAGACACACATGAGGGAAGAGAGACACATGGTGGGAGAGTGACACACATGGGATGGAGAGAGAAATATATGGGTGAAAGAGAGAGAGACTGGGAGGTAGAGAGGGGAACAAACCATTCAGTTCAGAACACAATAGCCAGTGACCTGGCAAATAAGAGGTTCACAATACTAGTGTTTTATAACTTGGCTGTGCAGCATCACACAGAACTATATGGCTCTTATTTACAGTTTCGCCATGGCCGTAACTAGGGGAGGCTAAGGGGGCATGCGCCCCGGGTGCAGGATTTGAGGGGGCGCCAAGGAGTTACAGAGGAACCAGGTTTTTTTTACCGGGCAGTGCTGTGCTGCTACAGTTAGGCAGCAGACAGCACCCTTGGCAATGTCTCTGACCCACCTGTCTGCCCACAGCTGACTCCAACGCTGTGTGGGTGAGCTCCAGTACCTGGGATCTCTTCTATGCCGGCTACTGTCTTAAACTCTCTTTGCCACGCAGTGCTGCGACTAGCGTGCAGTGCACTGTATAAGCTATAGAAGCACACTGTGCTCTCAGTTAGCAGTATCAAGCTCCGCTTTGCTTCCCAGATGGGGGGATTTGGTGTAGCTTATAGGGATATGTAGTGTAGTGATGTAGTGTACCATATAGGGTATGTAGTGTAGTAATGTATTGCAGTATATAGGGGCATGTAGTGCACTGATGTGGTGTAGCATATAAGGTGATGTAGCATAGCAATGTAGTGTAGCATATAGGGTATGTAGTGCAGTGCATAGGGGCATGTAGTGTAGTGATGTAGTTCAGCATGTAGGGGCTGTAGTATAGTGATGTAGTGCAGTGGATAAGGGAATGTAGTGCTGTGACGAATTGTTATGATATGGTGCAATGTATGGGGACACACAGTGGAGCA